>NW_006787038.1:3246687-3264156 GCF_000442215.2 Lipotes vexillifer
CCCCTGCATCGGCAGGCGGACTCTCAACCACTGCGCCACCAGGGAAGACCCATAATAGAGCTTTTAAAGAACAGAATTAGTGTAATGATAGGCATACAAGAAACGCTCAATAAATGTGATTTTGCATTTTTTCCCTTCCCTTTACCAGCTTTAAATCGAGATCTTGGTTCTCTTTTATCTCCATTCTGAATCTAATTTCTCTAGGAGAGAATGAGAACAGGGGAGTCAATCGCAGTCCAAGCTGTTTGGGGGGGACTGGGGAGTGTGTGGGGTAAAGGGCTAGGCTCCCTCTCCCCACATGCAAGATTCTGTAGGGACCAGAAGACCTCAGCCCTGATGCTGAAGTGTAAAACCCAGAATTATGTAACAGCTGGATTACGGGGCGATTATTAGCTTTGCTTAAAGATTTTCTGCTTACACAAGGATTAGCTGCGGGGTTCCTTTAAATAGCTGGCTTTGCTAATGCATTTGTACTGCAAAGAAAGGGGGTGGGAGAAAAAAGGGGACAGGACTGTGAGGCAGAAGGTCTTCGTTCTACCGCCTGCTGCGTGACGGTCATTTTACCTCGTGGAGCCTCAGTTTCCGTGACGGAAGTGAGAAGCGTCTGCCCTGAGGTGCCGGCAGGAGGACCGCCAGCCGCTGTGTGAAGGCTGTGCTGCGCTGCACAGCTAAGGTGCCCAGCTCAAACCGCACGCAGCAGGGGGGACAGACCCGCCTTGCACGCTGCGGGTGTGATGCACCAGCCCAGCAGATGCTCCAGAGCCCCGCAGCCGCCCCGCAAAAGCTCAGAGGTCCGAACGCCCTAATGTAGCCCCCAGGGATTTTCTGGAACGAGCCCCTGCCCACCTCTCCATCCAGATCTCCTGTCGTGCCCTCATTTGCCCCTGTCCTAGACTTTCCAGATTCCGATTCCTCGATGTATACTGCTGTTTCCCATCTGTGACTTGCATGTGGTGGACCCGTTGCCTAGAGGCCATTCCACACCCGCTTTCCTTATTGGCCTGGCGAACACCTTACTTGTCCTTCAAGACAGCCTAGAGGACACCGCCTCCAGGAAGGCTTCCCTGACCACCTTTCCCCTGAGGAAGGTTAGACACCCTTCCTCTCTGCTTCAGGAGTCCCCGTGCATAGGCATGTGTGACTCTATCAGGACACTACTGGACACTTTACTGTCAGCGTTCACTTGTTTGTAGCTGCTGTGAGCTGCTGAGATTAGGGACAGGGTCCTTGTGTTTGACTCAGTAAACTTGTAGTAAATGAAATTTTTTTTATGTGAGGTAAACGTGCTTCATCCCCAGGCACCACATCCCCCAGGAAGCATACAGCATGTCCTTAAGAACCAAACCCTGGTGTCGGACCTTGGGAGTCGAAATTAATCTTGGCTCTACACCAGCTCTGTGACCAAATTATTTTGCCTCTCAGGTTCCCCACCCTTCATATGGGACTGTAATAGTTCAGACCTCTTAGGGTTGCTGCTAAGATGAAGTAAGTGCTGCACTTAGAACAGGGCCTGGACATTGTTCTGTGTTGGGCGGTGGATTTCATCCTGGAGGGCTCTGGAATCCTGCCCCTGTGGATCCTCCCAGCCCACCCTCACCCCCTCCCACGCCCCCAAGTTGCTGAGCTTGCCGTTTCTCTCTCTCCCCTCGCTCCGGTGAACTTTCTTACTTCCCTCCCCACCACAACCAGTCAGCACGGAAGTAATCCAATTTTACTTGATTATTAGTCATTACTTTCTGCTGCTGCTTTTGTTTATTACTTTTTTAAAGCCTTCGAGATTTAATTGAGTTGATTGATTAGCACAATCACTGATTGGAAGGAGATACTCTGTAACCCTCTCCTCCCCCAGCCTGTACCTTTGCCCAGAGAGGACCTGGGCTGATTGTTAGGGTCCAGGGCTCCTGCCCTAGGGACGCAGTGGCATGGCTTGGTGGGCTGGGAGCCAGGCACCTGACCCTACCTGGTTGAGTGACCTGCGGTGAGTTCCTTACCCTCTCTGAGCCTGAGTTTCTTCCTCTGTAAAAAGGGGATTGAACTCAGTGAGCCTTCTGATCCTTTCCTGCCCAAAAATTCTATAAAAACTCTACATCTAAGTACCACCATCCCCCCTCCCGTGCCCCCGCTCCCGCCTTGGTCTGTGAATCATTCATTCATTCAGCATCACTGAGACCCTGTGCCCAGCACTCAGCCAGGTGTTGTGGGATCCAGATGTGAGTGAGACCAGGGCCCTGCCTTCCAGGAGCTGGGGTGGGGATAGCCTGACAAGCAGCAGATTGATTCCAGCATTTATAACTTACCTGTGTTCTAAGTTCAAAAGGGTTTTGAGGGGAGTCCCTAACTCTGGAAAGCTGTAGAGGGGGTGACCTCAGTGCAAAGCGAAACAAAACAGACTGTGATGGGGGGCAGTGACCTTCATGGAGGTCACCCCTCTGTGCCAAGTACTGTGCTTAAGCCCTTTCTTCTCATTTCCTCTGTAATCCTCACAGCAAGCCTGTGACTAGGGGAATGCAATAGCAATTTTACAGACGGGACACTTGAAGCTTGGCGGGGCTAAATGGCTTGCCTAAAGCTACACAGCAAGTAAATGAGGTAGGTGCGAGCGATATGAAAGCATGTCCTCTTTATATAGTTTTCTACCATGTAATGTTCAATAGTTTGAGAAAGGGTTTTTAAATGTTCAGCTAATTTCCCCAAATATCACTTCTCTTTTCATTTTTTGTACATTATCTTCCACACATACCCTTTTTATGTTGTGAATATATACATCTCTCCAGTGCAAAGGCCCTGAGGTGGTGATGCCCTTGGCGTGTTTGGGGACGAGAAAGGAGGCCAGGATGGTTGCAACGTGGGGAGAAGGGTGGAAGGTGAAGTTGGAAAGGCAGCCAGGGCTAGGGCATGAGGGCTTTGTAGACCTTGGTAGGGGCTGGGTTTTATTCCCAACAGGTTTTGCCATTGTCTTCCAGTTCCTGTTGTTTCAAAAGTCAACCCAGTGGATGTGACATTATTTCCCAACACTGAGGTTGTTTCCAGTGGGGCAGTGTGTGTGCATTGTGTGTGTGTGTGCACGCATGTGTGTTTGAAGTGAACACTACAGGTTGCATTTCAGGCATATGGCTTTTGGCTTCTGGTGAACTTTCTTAATCTAAAGCAGTAGGCATTGAGGTGACTGGTTTGGTGTTTGATCATTTGTGTGACTAGACCAGTACGGCCAGGCTGTGACTTGTGGTGGAGAGAGGGGAAGGCACTGCAGCCAGCGGATGTATGAGTGCAAAGGAGCAGAGCCAAGGAAGAGTAAGGCTTGTCCGGAGGAGGCTCTGGCCTGAAGGAGCAGTGGGCGATGGGAAGGTAGATGCCACCTAAGGACAGTCAGCACACGTGGCTCTTCACCTTCTCTTCAAGAGGCGAAGTTGGAGCTTTTACATTTTTTCCAGTTTTTTTTAAAATTAATTAATTAATTATTTTTGGCTGTGTTGGGTCTTGGTTGCTGCACACAGGCTTTCTCTAGTTGCGGCGAGCGGGGGCTACTCTTCATGGCGGTGCGCAGGCTTCTCATCACAGTGGCATCTCTTGTTGCAGAGCACAGGCTCTAGGTGTGCAAGCTTCAGTAGTTGTGGCTCGCGGGCTCTAGAGTGCCAGCTCAGTAGCTGTAGCACACGGGCTTAGTTGCTCCATAGCATGTGGGATCTTCCCGGACCAGGGCTCGAACCCATGTCCTCTGCATTGGCAGGCAGATTCTTAACCACTGCGCCACCAGGGAAGTCCCCATTTTTCTTCCAGTTTTTAAAAAAACTTTTTATTAGGATAGTTTTGCTTTTGCAGAAAAATTGCAAAGATAGTGTAGACAGTTCCTGTATACCCCTGTCCAGCTTTCCCTGTCACTAACTTCTTACTCTGCATTGGAGATTCTTAACCACTGCGCCACCAGGGAAGTCCCCATTTTTCTTCCAGTTTTTAAAAAAACTTTTTATTAGGATAGTTTTGCTTTTGCAGAAAAATTGCAAAGATAGTGTAGACAGTTCCTGTATACCCCTGTCCAGCTTTCCCTGTCACTAACTTCTTACAACGTCATCATGGTACGTTTGTCACAATGATGAAAATGACATGGGGACACTACTATTAACTAAACGCTGAACTTTGTTCAGATTTCATTCATTTCCCACTGCTGTCCCTTTTCTCTTCCAGGACCCAGCTCACCACCCCACCCTGCATCCAATTGTCATGTCTCCTTAATATCCTCTGGTCTGTGACAGCTTCTCTGACTTTTCTTAGTTTTCATGACCTTGACAGCTTTGAAGCTTGCTGGCTAGGTATTTTGCTTTTGCATTTTTAAACTTTCTATTTCCATCTGAAATCGTGACGTTGGGAATGCAGGAGTTGGAAGGGCCTGGGTTCAAATCCTGGCTGTGCCCCCAACCCAGAAGGTGACTGAGGAACCCTTCTATCCTCCGTTCCTCCCCCCTTACAGTGGGCGTGAGTTGCCTCCCGCTGGGACCTGGTGAGGGTTCACTGGATGGTTGCTTAAGTGCTCAGAAATTCAGGTTTCATTTTCATTTTCATTTCGATGGACACCTGCTGGGACTGATTGCCCTGAAGTCCTTGTTCACTTCCTCTCCAGGAGCCAGGGTTGTGAAATGCCAGAGTGAGCAGGATGGTGGGGGAAGGTGTGACAACTTTGTCGGAAGCTGACATTTTGCAAAGCTTTTGAAACTAAGATCCTAACTTGATCCCCACAGTAACTCCATGAGGTAGCAAGATGGGTTAACCCTGTTTTATTTTATTTATTTATTTTTAAATTATTTATTTGTCTGTGTTGGGTTTTCGTTGCGGTGCGCAGGCTTCTCGTTGCGGTGGCTTCTCTTGTTGCAGAGCACGGGCTCTAGGCACGCGGGCTTCAGTAGTTGTGGCTCACAGGCTTAGTTGCTCCGTGGCATGTGGGATCTTCCCAGACCAGGGCTCGAACCCATGTTCCCTGTATTAGCAGGCGGATTCTTAACCACTGCGCCACCAGGGAATCCCCTAGCCCTGTTTTTTGTTTGTTTGTTTGTTTGTTTGTTTTTGTGGTACGCGGGCCTCTCACGGTTGTGGCCTCTCCCGTTGCAGAGCACAGGCTCCGGACGTGCAGGCCCAGCGGCCGTGGGTCACGAGCCCAGCCGCTCTGCGGCATGTGGGATCTTCCCGGACCGGGGCACGAACCCGTGTCCCCTGCATCGGCAGGCGGACTCTCAACCACTGCGCCACCAGGGCAGCCCTGTGGTCTCTTTTATAGGGGCACTGATCCCACTTATGAGGGCTCCTCCGTTATGACCCAGTCACCTCCCATAGGTCCCCCTAATACCATCACAATGGGGGTTAGTTTACCACATATGAATGTTGGGCTGAGGACATACACATTGGGTCTATGACACCTGCTGTCTTGTTTCTGGCTGTCAGTAGCCTCTGCCCCTCTTCCCAGCCAGACCCACTAGGAGGAGGAAAGAGTTTCTCTTCTGCCACCTTTAAAGACCAGACTGGCCAAGAAAGGGAAAAAGTAACTGTTTGGAGTCATCACACTTCTCCAGAGACAGTCCTTAATCTTTGGAAGGGGGCAGGTTGGGCAGAGTGGCTGAACCCCTCACCGTGGGTGTCAGGTTGGATTAACATTCAACCTTCAATGAACCATAGAAGCTGTGTGGCCCGTGAGGCTCACCATCGGTGCCCCCATAGACTTTCCCATCTGTAAAACAGGACTAAAAATCCAGAATTATTGGGAGGATTAAATAAGCTTGTATGCGCAAAACGCTTCGTGCATAGTAAATGCCTGCTAAACAAGATAGGAAATTTAGTATAATTACTGCGTTAAATAATACAGCAGCATTAATTTTTCTTTTCCTTTAAAGGGCTTCCACGTCTATTTTCTTACTGAGCCTTTACAACCACCCAGGAAAGTAGGGTGGTTTTTCTTGGATCCAGTTTACCGGTGCAGTACCTGAGATGCAGGGAGTATAGTGACTTGTCCAAGGCCACTCAACAAGGCAGTGGAGGCACTGAGGCCTGACCCTGAGGTCCCTAGCGGTATCCCAGTCTGGCATACCTGCAGCCCCAAGGGCCTTTCCTGGCCAGAATGACAGCAGCCCCTGCCCCTCCAGGGCTCCCCTCAGGAAGGAAAAGGACAATTTCCTGTCATCCTCCTGTCTCAGACGCCTTCCTGGAGCAGCTGTCTTCCCCACCCCGGCTGTGACTTCCCAGGGAGAAGGGCCCTAATCCTTGCTTAGTACTGGCAGGGGGTGGCTCCACCTCTCAAGCCAGTGGCAGGGCTGGTGTCATTGCCAGCAGCATCTTGTCGGGATGAAGGTTGCATTAGTGAGCAGTAATTGGAATGCAAAATAACATTTTGATCGAGCCAGCAGGCTGTTTATTTATCAGATCAATAGTCAAAATGCCCCATCTGGAGAAGTCCACGTGATAAGTGACAGCATTTCCAAGGGCAAGCCTGGTGAATCCAGCCCCTTACTCCCAAAGGTTTAGATTAAGGAGAGCCAAGGAGCCTGGGAGTGACCCACCACTGCTTCCCCCTTTCCTCATTTTCTTCTTATATCCAGTTTATAGAGGAGACGACTGAGAGCCAAATTGTCAGACCATACCTGCCATGGCTGGAAGGACCTGCATCCCAGAGACCTGAGGACTCATAGTAACAGCTCACGTTTATTGAGCACTTACTATGTGCAGGCACTGGTGTCAGTCCTTCCCATTTATTGTGTCATTTAATCCTCAGAACACTTCTCTGAGGTAGGTATCTTTATATTACCCATTTTGCAGATGAAGGAACTGAGGCATGGAGAGGTAAAGCAACCGGTTGTACAGCCTGTAGGTGACAAAGCCAGGATTCGAACCTAGGTGATCTGGGCCCAGAACCCTTGTGCCTGGGCCTGGTTCTGTCCCCTCTAGAGGGCAGGGAGAGGCAGTGGCTTTTTTTTCACTTATACAGAGTCGGGGTCGTGGCTCTGAAGTCAAGGCAAGCTTTTTCCAACCTCACTTCCCACAGGTTTTCATTAATTACATTGCCTTTTGTGTTAAAATATCTTCTTTAACATTTCAAAACTAGATTTCTCGATAAGTGGGTCTGAGACGCTAGCTTCTCTAAGTTCCTTCCAAACACATGACAGGCATTTGGGTGCTTAAAAAAAGAAACAAATAAAAGTAAGAAGAATCCATACATCATAAGCAAAGCGTTTTCCACCAGGATTAGTGGAATTTGATGGGAACTGGGGACAGGTTTCAGTGGGACTGTTGGCTGGGCCTCTGCTCTCGAGGTGCTGGCTGACTCCCTTGCCCTGACTCTGGCCCTATCTTGTGGCTCAGGCCTGTGACTGTCACAGCCCGAGGGGGGCCAGGCCTTGGGGACTCGTATCCCACCCAAATCTCAGACCTCCTGCTTCATTTGTTTACTCAACAAATATTTTCTGAGCATCTGTCGTGTCCGGTAGCGTCCTAGACAGTGGAGAGCAACAGAGAAGAAATCAGAGGCAGCCTCTGCCGTCCTGTGAGGGGGGCAGAGGCCCCGAGGTGGAAGCATGCGGTCTAGTCCAGAAACAGCCAGGAGGCCGGTGTGGCCGGCCCGGAGTGACCCGGTGGGGGAGTGGGCAGCTGTGGAAAGGACTCCTGCTTTCCTGGGGGTGTGATGGGAAGTCCCTGGCTGTTTGGAGCAGAGGAGTGTTGTGACTTACTCCCCTTTGCTTTGTAACTCACTCCAGCACTTTCTGGCAGTGAGACCCCTGCCAAGATATTTAGCCCCTCTGGCCTCTGTTTCTTCATCTGCAAAATGATGACAGGTTGTTGAAAGGAATCGCTGACCTCGTGCGTATAGTTCCGTGCCCAGTGCAGAGTGAGCCCTCTGTCGTCACCATTATGGAGCTCAGAAGCAGGTTTCCAGTTGGCTGCAGTGTCAGGTCCCCACCTGTTCACCCGAGTTAAGATGTATCTTTGTCATCTGCCCAGGCTGCCCATTGGCACAAAGACTGAAAAACTGGGTCAGGAAGAGAAATGGATTCTGGGAGCCCCAAGCTTCCTGTGTCATCCCTGCTGTACATAAGGCCACATGGAAAGGGCCACTGCTGTGACCAGGTGATATATGGAAGTGTGGTCCCTCTCACTGGGTTTGCACACTGCCCTGCAGGAACGCACATAAGAAGAGGGCAGCGACACCCAGGAAGAGCACACATGAAAGAGACTCAGGTGTGTGATTGCATAAGGAGCAGAGGGGAAGTTAGCAGTGTGAACCAAGGGCCTTAAACGCTGATCCCATCTAGGGTTGCATCAACAGAGGTATAGTAGTATCAAAAAAAAAAAATTTTTTTTTTAAAACAAACTTAGCTTTAGAGGATAAAAAAAAAAACAGAAGTATAGTATCTAGGACGAGAGAGGTGTCAGAACTGCTCTGCACTGGTCAGAACTCACCTGGAAGGCTGTGCTGTATTCTGATGCTCCTTTCTGTGAGGAGTAAACAGAGCAGATGGACTGTTCTCAAAGGAGGGCAAAATGTGTGCAGGAGTGATTCTAGGTCCAAGAGATGTGCTCCTGGTGAAGACGGGGCTCAGCAGGGAGCAGGAAGCTGCCTTCGGCGATCTAGAGGGCTGTCAGATGGAAGTGGGGGGTTAGACTTGTTCTGTAGGTCCGGAGGGAGAGAGTTGTATAAACTATAACTGAAAGCTCCAGAAAGAAGAAATATTTTGGCTCTTGACAAAGAACTTAAAAAAAAAAAAAAAAAAGGTTCGCGCAGTGGTTGAGAGTCCGCCTGCCGATGCAGGGGACACAGGTTCGTACCCCGGTCTGGGAGGATCCCACATGCCGCGGAGTGGCTAGGCCCGTGAGACATGGCCGCTGAGCCTGCGCGTCCGGAGCCTGTGCTCCACAACGGGAGAGGCCACAACAGTGAGAGGCCCGCATACCGCAAAAAAAAAAAAAAAATCTAAGCTGTCCAAAGATGGAAACAGCTGCTGCCTGAACTAGTGATCTCCTTATCACTGGGGTCTTTAGCAAAGGCAGGCAGCCTATGGGACAGACCAGGAGCCCTTTGAGGTCCTGGCCTGGTCCGAGTGCCCCTGGCTGGGACAGGGCCCTGCCTGCCTACCTCTCCCTGTCTCTCTGCTCTTCCTTCAACACAGAGTTCTCCCTGCATGCCTCCTTATCTGTTTTTCCTCGGTCTTCTGCTTAAATGTCACCCCCTTCAGAGAAGCCTTCTCTGGCCACTGTGTCTGGACACTCCTCCACTCTGCCATCTGTCCCCAGCCCTGCTCTTTCTTCATAGCGCTCATCACTAACTGAATTTATACCATTTGGTTGTTTACTTATTGTATTAGTTAGGGTGGGTCACACTAGCTATTGTTACAACCTCAGTTTTTCAGTGGCTTAGCATGACAGGTTACATCTTGCTCACATAACATTTTGGTGAAGGTACTTGGCAGATCACCTTTCATGAGGTTTTTCATGGGCCCAGGCTCCTTCCAACTTGTGGCTCTGCCATCCCCCAGGGCCTTGGAGTCCCCTCCTGGAGCCTCTGCATGGATCTTGTGTGGCCTGCAGATGGGGGAGGACAGAGAGAGGGAGGAAGTGGGGGCGGGGAGGGCCATGGGAGATTTTTATGGGCCAGAGGGAGGAGTGCCTTACATCCTTTTGCCCACATTCCATTGGTCAGGACCCAGTTGATGCGCACAGCTAACTGCAAGGGAGGCTGGGAAATGTGGTCTTCCTGGGTCTAGAAAGAACATGAAACTGCTTTTGATGACCTCATGGCAGTCTCAGCTCTACTCATTATCATATTTCATTGAATCTATGACATCATAGACACCATTATTTTTGGAACCACTAATTAAATTAAACTATGGCAAGCCATCCAGTCAAGATGCATTCTGATTGCCAAGATGTTAAAAAGTGAAAAAAGGGTGTAGTTTAGAGTCAATGAAATATGGTGCTGTCACTCCTTGAGGACAGGAACATGTCCACCTTGGGCACCAACCATCCCCAGGGCTAGAACGGTATCTGGCACACCGAGGGTACTCAAGGAATAGTAATGGGATGAATGAGGGAGGGAAGGAGCGAGTGGATGAACGAATGAGACGGCGTGTCAGTTGGTTAGCTGTCAGAACCCCCTTGTGTGAGCTGCCACACGGGGGAGTCAGGCCTCGTTGCTCACCTGAGCAGAGGTGCTGCCGTGCTGCCGAGCAGCTGCCAACTAAGGCTCCCGGGCCCCTGCCCCTGGCTGGCACCCTTCTCTGCTGCCAGCTTCCGTATTCTTCTTTCTCGCTGCACGTTGGTGTGAGGTATGACCTCACTCACACTTGAGCTGTCCGTCTTACTGCCTCTGTCCCTGGAGAGGCAGCCATGACACCAAGGCTCTCATGGGAGAGACTCACTGCCCAGCCTGGGTCAGTTGTGCAGCCCTGGGTGACTCTGCTGGGTAGCAGGTGGAGATGCATGCGAATGTGGCGATTCCTGTGGGAGCTTGGCGTGCACACAGGAATAAGAGAGAAAGGAGGCTGGAGTCAGTTGTCAGCTCCTAGAAGAGAGGCTAGTTAGTTCTAATAGTTGGTTCTAGTAGTGCCTGAATAAGGAACCCCTTGGTCTGAAAAGGGACTTCCTCAGTGGAAGTTCCAGCATGCAGAGAGGCACACAAATGCATGATTAAATGGTGGATGGACGGATGCACGGATGGATGAATGATGGGAAGGAGAGAGGGAGCAAGACAGTCTTGCTTGCTGTGGGAATGGACTTTTTAGAGACTGAATGGAAGCCATCTCCTCATTACCAAAAAGGGTGCTAGTAACAACTGCTAACATGTATTTATTGAGCACTTTTGCCAGGCACAGTTCTAAGCTCTTTTCTGTATTAACTCGCTAACACTCAAGACCACCCTATAAGATGAATACAATAATTATTATCATCCCTATTGAACAGATGAGGAAACTGAGGCTCAGAAAGTTTAAATAACTTGTAAGAGACAGAACTGGAATTCAGACTCAGGCAGTCCAACTCCAACCACTCACCTCTACGGCCCAGCATCTCAGCTCCTCCAGGACTGAATGCCATCTGGAAACTGCCGAATTTGTTCAGTGACAGTAGGTGGGATGTTTATGCTGTATCACTGCTTGATATGGGGTAAAAATAAAACAGATTCAAGTAGAGTTAAGATAAATTCACAGATGTCAGATCTCCAAGAGATATTGAAAGGAAGATCACTAGAGGTGTGTTTGGGGGCATCTTCTGAAATTGTGAGCTCTCCTTCCTCCAGACACACCCCTTTGTGGTGTCAGAGGCTAGAGTTGGTCATATGGGCTAAAGTAAGAGCCATCAAGTACCTTTGGCTCCTGCATGAGGACACTCCCTTGAGAGGACCGAGGTGAGGGCTGAAATTTCGAATTGGTCTCCCCAGAGGGGGCCCCTCTTTCTAATCCACACACAGCCACAGAATGAGCCAGCAGCGGCTGCCCATTGTGGACCGGAGCTTTGCCGGGGGACTGGGCCCTCCCAGCTGTCCCGTGGCAGCCACTTCGCTTCCAGTGGTCTCCTCCTGCTTTGGCGAGCCTCTCACTTCTCATGATGATGGATGCAGCCTGGGACATCATGGATAAAAAGCCCCGATTGAAAGGCACTAATTACCCATCATTATTTTCCATGCCGTAATTTGTATGGAACGAGATTTCAATCAGTTGTCTTGAGATCAACCTGGTTTTGACTAATCTTTCTAACGACAAGATGCTTAATTACAGATTTTTGCCTGAGTTCCGGCGTACAGGGGAAGGCAGCTCTCACTGAAGCCAGTTTGCTATCAGGTCATTTTGTAGTCTTAAGTCCCAGAGGGTCCCCTGAGGGGAGAGAGAGAAAGAAAGAATGAGGAAAGTATTACTGAGGAGACCAGACAAAATTGAACCAGCACAGGACCGGTGGTGTGGTAGTGACGTGGTGATGGAGGGTAGCAGGTGGGCTGAGTCAACCGCTCCCCTGCGCAGGTCACCTACCCACCGTGTCTCTACACCCCCAGCCAGCCCCCAGCCAGCCCCCAGCCAGCCTGGCTCTCTAGTTAGTGTCTCTGAATGAGTCACAACTTCTAGGGCCTTCAGCTCCTCATCTGAAAGCCACCAGGCCAGGCAGGAGAGTCTCTGAGCACTTATGATTCACTGACTCCCTCTGTGCTCTGTCTGTCCAGAAAAATAGATCCACTGATGAAAGATACTCATTGCAGGATTTCACAAGGAGTGATAAAAACACTGTTTATTAAAACAGGTGATTCAGACCACTCCGAGGGAAGGTCAATTTGAATTAAAGAAATATCTGAGTTTAAGGAAAGAATATATAACGAATAAACTCAGATGCATGGAATTGGATTAATTATAATCCTTGGTTCATAATACTTTTCATCACTGGCTTCCCATTCACACTCCTTCCTTCCCCCTCCCTTCCCTTCCCTTCCTCCTTCCCTCCTCTCTTCCCTCCCTCCCTCCCGTGTAATAAGTACCCATGGATCCATGTCCCAACAGGAATACTGGGACCTTGTCAATTTAGCCATATGGTCCTCCCCATCCTATATGTCCACTAAAGGCCCATTGTGCATTATCTAATAATATTTTTAAAGGAAGTTTAGCTGTGTTACTTTCAGGTGCCTGAGGGGCTGATTCATAACAAATAAAGCCTTGCTGGAGGGTCTGAAGGTCTGCTTCAATGAATAGCTCAGTGGCCCCTGGTTAGCAAATTAATCATGGAAATGTATGTAAGAGTTTCTCAAGTGTACGGAAACCATTTTTCTTCTGTAGAGTGGATTCCCATTTCAGGCTTATTTATCCTCTTAATTCACCTAACCTGCTACTTTCTTTCCTGGTAAATGGCAAGTTCCTTGTGGAATTATTATACTTGGCTGAGGGAAGAGCTTTGCTAGGTTTAACCACAAGCCGCTGCCAGCTGCTGGATTTTCTGGAAGGGGCTTCCTGGGAGAATCACAACAGCAGCCACTGTCCCCTGAGAGCTTGCTGGGCCCTAGCACGTTCTAAACGTTTTGCCCCTGCTCGCCCAGAACAACCCTAGGAAGGAGGTGCTGTGGTGGAGCCCATTTTACAGATGAGGACCCTGAGGCCCAGAGAGGGTGACCTGTTTAACGCAAGGTCAGCAGCTACTGTGAACTGCAGTGCTCATCTGACGTCAGAGTGATGGCTCTTAACCGTTAAGTGACTCAGTGGCTTGTTTCTGCTGTTACAGGGGCAACCCCAGCACAGAGCCAAAAGGCGGCTGTGAGGGCAGCCCCTCTGCATGTGATCCGGCTTCTGGCGTGTTGTGGGGTGGACTCTACTCAGTAGACGACAACAAGCCAGGCCCTAATCAGACCACCACAACCCTCTTCCCTCCAGGAGCCTCTGTTCCTCCAGAAGCTTCTCTTCTGCTGCCTGCCCACCAGTAGGTAGCTTGAGGGGGGTAGATCCCTGGGATTCCAGCTCAGATTTTTATTGTATTTTTTAAATTTTTTATTTCTTTTTATTAAAAAAAATTATTGCAGTATAGTTGTTCCATCCTAAAGGTTTATGACTGTCTCTTGCTGATGTTCTGGAGTTTCTCTTCCTCTAGAGGTCCGTGGCTAAATAGCTGAAGAGTTTGGGTTTCCTTCAGAACTTCCAAGATTCTGTTGTATTCGGAAAAACCTCAGCCCACTTCACTGTCCAGCAAGGTGATGTCCAGCAGAGGCAGAGAGTCCCCAGTAAGCTCAGGCGTCCCTGGAGGTCAGGCCGCTCTGGGGTAAGGGTCCCACACTGGACGCTAAGAGGGGCAGGCCTAGGTGGGGGAGGGGTCCCACATTAATCAGATGGTGGTGACATTGAGGCCAGGGCAGCTCTGGCTGTGCTCCTGTTACGAGATGGATCAGAGGGAAAATGATGCCTCGAGGGGCTTCGACCACTGACTACTGCTCTTTCAAAGGCGGCTCAGATGGGGCAGCGGTCCCCTCCTGTAAAGTCAATAGTCATCGACCAGTTGGGAACTGGGACCCAGCCAACCACAGATGATGGACTCGACATGACCCTTTCCTCCCCAGAGCGCAAGTGTTAGCCACCTCCCCTTCACCCCTAGGCTGTGCTCTCCCTGCTGCCCATCCTAGCCACCTACCCAGTGGCCACATCCTCCTGGGCCTTGGCATCCAGGCTCCACCTCTGAGATCTTCCCTGACCCAATCTCCCATCCTTGCAGTTGTCCTGCTCCTTCCTCCTGCCGTACCTCAGCCTCCCCCGCCTAGAAACCCCCATGCTCTTGGGTGCTCCGTTTTCTCCCAGTTCCTCTCTTTGTGACATCCCTCTAGCCCCAAACTACACCATATGCCCACGCTTCAGCTCCTGGGCCCTGTGCCTACCCCTTTCCCGCCAGCGTCCAAGTCAGTGGTTCTCAACTGGTGGTGATTTTGCCCCCCGGGGAGCATCTGGCAGTGTCTGGAGAAGGTTTGGGTTGTCATATCTGGGGCTGGGGGTGCTACTGGCTTCTAGTGGGTAAAGGGCAGGGATGCTGCTAAACGTCCTGCAGCGCACAGGATGGCCCACAGTGAAGAATTACTGGCCCCAAATGTCAGTAGTGCCCGGGGTTGAGAAACGCAGATCAAAGCTTCCCTGTGTTGCTGCCCCTGCAGAGTGAGTTAAGGGGCCTGGTAAAGCTTTACGCCCCTGATTTGTGCTCTCTCCTCCTCCTGCAGTTGCTGTTGCAAACTTTCTTCCTTTTCCTAGATCTCCTGACCTCACCTCCCATTTCACAGAGTGAGGAGAGGCCACGTAAGGGGCAAGGGAGGCCACCTCCAAACTTCCCCTCTGCACAGCCAACCCTCCCTCCCCCTCTTACTGCTTTGGCTCGTTTCTCTTCTCTTCCAGGGCATCCAGATAACCTTGCAAACTCCCACCAGGTCCCCTGACTGCATGTGTTATTCCTGTAGGATTCAAACTTGACTCCCCTAAGATTCACATCTGGGGTGCTGAAAGCAAAGCAATAAGCAAAACCAAAACTGCAGGGGCTTCCCTGGTGGCGCAGTGGTTGAGAATCCGCCTGCCAATGCAGGGGACACGGGTTCAAGCCCTGGTCCGGGAAGATCCCCCATGCCGTGGAGCAACTAAGCCCATGCGCCACAACTACTGAGCCTGCGCTCTAGAGCCCGTGAGTCACAGTTACTGAGCCCACGCGCCTAGAGCCCGTGCTCTGCAACAAGAGAAGCCACCGCAATGAGAAGCCCACGCACAGCAACGAAGACCCAACACAGCCTAAAATAAATAAATTAAAAAAAAATTTTTTTAAATGCAGATTTCTGGGCCCCTCCTGCAGGGTTGAATGTCCAAAATATGACTGGGGTGAGGTTGGGTCCAGGAAGCTACCTGTTCAACCAGCACGTCGGCTGACTCTGATGAAGATTGGACTGGAATTTGAGAAAAATCTTTTGTAATTTTGCAAACTTTCCATCTGGATTTGCTCTTTACCATCAGCATGTGACATGGAGTCACCGTAGAATTCATTGCCTCCTCTGGGGGGTAATGGGGAGCGATGGGTAATTATACGGGGTCAGTAGGTGGGATCACGATTGCCCAGGGCAAACTGGAAAGTAATTTTTAAATTCCTTACATTCTTGACACACCCCCTCCTCATCAAAGAGGCTGATAAATTACGGACAATAACAACAAAAACATTCCTTCTCTGCCGCCACCGCCCCTAAGTTCAAGTGGATGGTGCTGCCTACAGGTGAGCAAGGAGGACGCTACCCCTACTCCCTCCTCTGCCCGGCTCGGCCAGACATGGCCACACTCCCTGAAAGGATTGTCTGCTGTTCAATGCCTCCTGCAGACCCGGCCCTGTGGCTCCCATCCCCCCATGCGTGATACTGCTCTGACCAGCCACATCCTGACTGTTCACTGCAGGGGACACTGCACTCCTGACTTCCCCTGACTTTGTGGCTGCATGTGACGTGCCGCCACCTCCTTCTCGATGGCTCTCCTCACTGCATGTCCACGACTCTCTCTCTCCTCCAGCTCCTCTGGCCACTTCTTCTCTGCCCTCTTCTTGGACTTCTTTCCCTCTGTCCTTCCTTTAAATTTTGCTTTTGAATAAAGGAACAATGTCCAGGAGGTCAAGGATGGGTGGAGGGAGGGGCCAGGTTTCCTGGAGGGAAAATGAAGGCAAATATGAATGAATGAGTGAATGAATGAAGCCAGACCAAAGGGGCATGGTGGGGGGGGCAGAGGGAGCCCTGTCGGTGTCGTGTTCCACACCCCCAGCCCCTGCCTTGCTGGAGCTCTGCACACGTGTGTTTCTCTCGTGTCTGTCCTTCCGGTGAGAGGATGAGCTTCTTGACGTCATGGGCTGCGCTGGTCACGTCCTGCTGTCTGGCCAGCACTTGGCACATGGTAGGTGCCCAAAGTACCTGCTGACTCACCCTGGAAAAGACATTCTAGGGGCCAAAATAATGGTCACAGAAGTGAGACGCCTGCAGGGATGAAATCATCAGACCCTCCTCAGCTGGGGCTCAGGCACTAAACCAGTAGGTGGATTTCTGTGCCAATGCTGAGGCCAGGGTCACGTTTGCTTCCTTCTCAGTCCTAGAGTCTCTGACCAGGGCCTGGGGGCAGCGGTCACTAAAGAAGGCTTTGAACCAATAAGGAGAGAGGCAGGAGGGGAGACCTGTGACTTAGGGTATGAAACCACTGCCTGCCCTGAGTGTCCTTCAGGGCTGGCTGAGCCGTGAGTCTGGGGAAGACAGCTGGGGAAACCGTGGTCTGCTGTCCACCAGGCATGACTGTAGGGCTCCCCAGCTGCGTCTCTCAGGGCACAAGCTTCTCATCCGTCCAAGGGACAGATCTGAAGCGGGTGGCATAAAACACATGCTCACTAAATAGCAGCTGCTTATATCAAGTGTATCTCCTGAAATCTCTGGGGTGCTCACAAGCCTGGGAGAGGAGTGGGATGGGGGGCTTGGGTCTGGGAGCTGCCTTGTCCTGCAGTGTTTGTCACAGTGGGCCTGGGATGTTCCTGGGCACTGCAGAGCCAAAGGCAGCAGTAGGAGGGGATTACAAATGTAAGAGCACCTGGTCCGCTCTCCCTGCAAGGCCCAGCACAAGGCACTGTGGGGAGTTAACAGGCCAATGGCATTTCCTGAGAACACACCAGGGAGCCTCTGGTGGATGGATGGGTGGCAGGTAGCCTTGTGGAGGCTGGGGACATGACAGGGCACCAGCCAGAGATGTAAAAAGAAAAAAACCACCAGAGAAGACTTTCAGTGTGGTACCCTCTGCCAATGTAAGGGACGGGCTAGTAGGAGAGGTGTCTCAGAAGACTCAGGAATATTCAGTTTGGAACAGAACAGACCTGGGAACCTCTATCTTCAATCACTACATTCCAGTAGATAATAAACTTCTTGACGGTAGGATCCTTATAGGTATCTTTTATCTTTTTATCAGAAGCAGCTCCCAGCTTCTGATTAGAACTGTCTGCGGG
>NW_006787038.1:3264217-3271919 GCF_000442215.2 Lipotes vexillifer
GGGGCAATGTGTTCCCTGCCTCCGGACATGTTCAAGTGTAGATGGATGGGACAGTGCCCCGGAAGGGGTATTGACTATGAAATCACTGGTGGGACCAGGAACAGTGGAGGCCCCTCCCCATCATAAGATCGCTTTTGGTGGTGCAAGTGTGTGGCCAAGGTTTTCTTGGGAGGGTGGGCTTTGTGGGTGTGGTAAGACAGGCCTTTCCCCACATGGTGAATAATCCTTTCCCCAGTGATCTGCTCAGAAAACAGGGGCTACCTCTGAGCATCGTTGGCCTGTGGCTGCTTCCCCAGTGGGCCCTCCAGCACTGGGACACTCCCTCCCTTCCCACTGGGGCCATCTTTCAATGAATGGGGCTGTACTGCCACCCTCTCCAGCCCTTTTCGTTCTCCAGGACACTTCCCCCCTTTTTTTTTTTTTAAAGAATCAATTTTATTTATTTATTTTTGGTTGTGTTGGGTCTTCATTGCTGCAAGCGGGCTTTCTCTAGTTGTGGCAAGTGGGGGCTACTCTTCGTTGAGGTGCACGGGCCTCTCGTTGCGGTGGCTTCTCTTGTTGCGGAGCACGGGCTCTAGCCGTGCGGGCTTCAGTAGTTGTGGCACGCGGGCTCAGTAGCTGTGGCTCCTGGACTCTAGAGCGCAGGCTCAGTAGTTGCGGCACATGGGCTTAGTTGCTCCGCAGCATGTGGGATCTCTTCCTGGACCAGGGATCGAACCTGTGCAGGACGCTTCCCTCTTAACTTTCACCTGCTCCTTAGGCATCCGCCTTGGCCTCCTCTTTACCTCCACCCAGCCAGGCCAGGACATGGACAGATGAACCCTGACCCAGCCTCCCGACTCCAGGGCCTGGCTGGCCCAGAGCTCTTGAGTATGGACTCCAGCTGAGCTTTCCTGAATGCATTTCCCGGCCCTTCACTCTCCTTGCTCACGTGGGAGAGAAGCCCCTCCCCTCATCCTGGGAGTTGGGATGTGTGAGTTTCGCACTTTGCCTGCCTTCTTACCCTCTCAGCATGGTTCTGGGAGGAGGGGTTTTCGTTTTGGGAAATGTCTTATGACCCTTCCTCGTGATCCTGCCTCACTGTTAATGCTTCCTTGACTCTACAGTGAGGCAGGGGCCTTAGAGGTTGAAGTTTAAAGTTAAGAAACAGCTGGGGGATGCACGGAGTTGGGGTTGGAAGGCCTCCTCATGCTGCATGATTGAGGCACAGTCTCTTGAGGGGGAGGCCAGCCTGATCGGGGCTATGAAGAGGAATGAAAGAGGGGGCCTGGGGGCCACCCACCAGATGTGCCTTGGGCCAGAGGCAAAACCCCCAGGGCAGCCAATATGGAGGATGCCTTGGCCACAAGCCCTGCCTCTTGCCCTGGCCAGGTGACTTGGCGTCTCTGGTCCCAGTCTCAGCGATGGTGGCATTTGTGGGAAGCTCCAGGCTTGGGCTTACCTGCTGCCCCCGGGGCTCAGGTGAAGTGGGTCATCAGGTCATTGTACTAAGGGTGTCTGGTCCAGGAGCTGGCACCCCTGGACTTTCAAATGTATTATTGTTGTGCCAGAAGTTTGCCCAAATATTTTGGCTGAATTATTACCACTTTTGTCACCCTCAGACCAGCAATTTGCAAAGGACTGGGGGGCCTCATCTGAAGTTTATTGATCGATCAAAATGTAGTTTTTGTTTGGAGGACTCAGAAGGTTCTAGTGGGTAATGCCAGAAACTTGCTCTGGGCTGTGCCGTTTTTCAGCCCAATTGACCTTCTCGGCCAGCATTTTATCTCACCGATGCCTTAATGTAGGGCCCCTCCCAGCCACCCCGCCCACCCGGTGCCCGGAGCCCAAAGCTAATTCCTGGGGACAGCGTCACACCCACCGCACCCTCTCCGAGCTGACTCCTGCGTTCTGTGTCCCCAGGCTGCTGAACAGAATGTCCGCAGACGACCGGCACCTGGTCTCCAGCTGCGGCTCCTTCATCAAGACCGAGCCATCCAGCCCGTCCTCGGGCATCGATGCCCTCAGCCACCACAGCCCCAGCGGCTCGTCCGACGCCAGCGGCGGCTTCGGCCTGGCCCTGGGCGCCCACGCCAACGGTCTGGACTCGCCGCCCATGTTCGCGGGCGCCGGGCTGGGAGGCACCCCTTGCCGCAAGGGCTACGAGGACTGTGCCGGCGGCATCATGGAGGACTCGGCCATCAAGTGCGAGTACATGCTCAACGCCATCCCCAAGCGCCTGTGCCTCGTGTGCGGGGACATCGCCTCCGGCTACCACTACGGCGTGGCCTCCTGCGAGGCCTGCAAGGCTTTCTTCAAGAGGACCATCCAAGGTGCGTGGCAGCAGGGTGGGCCCAGGCGGGGTGCGGGCCCGACAGGGAATCGGGTGATTCTCGTGAGCTGCCAGCTTGGGTGTGGGAGCCACTGGAGCCCAAGTTCTGGAGGCTCACTTCTCTGTATCCCAGGTTTTCTCATTTTGGGATTCTGGACAAGGGTTCTAAGTCCCAGGCTTTTGTTGAAATGGCATGCACCCCCATAGGGAGCCCCAGAAGACCCAAAGAAAATCCACACAAATGCCTTAGCACAGGTGTCTCTCTCGCTAGGATGGGGAACGCTGTCAAATAAGTGTCCCTAAAAAGCTGATTTTTTGGAGAAAAAGCCCTATTTGCCCTGCAACCCCAGACCTCTTGAACTGTAATGGGTCTCTCCTTTTGGTTTTATCTTTTCTAATTGCACAAATGGAATGTGACTCTTTTCTTCATCGTCAAACAGTCAGGGTCACAGAGCAAGGGAAACCTCCCCCTGACTACTCATCCTGTCCCATCCCCGTGGGACCGCTCTTTGAGGGCATGTGCATATCAGCTGAGTCATGTTCCAATGGCCATGAGGTGGCTGTCTCTCTCGGTGGGTACTCACTCTGAGGAAGTCAGTCCTGCGCAGGTTGGGGATAACAATGGGTCCGCCCTCACAGGGCTGTTATGAAGGTCATGGCACAAGGCCCAGCGCAGAGGAATGGCTGGCATGCCAGCCAAGATTCTTTCTACAGTAGGTCATGCATGGGGCACTTGCTTCATGCGTTGCCTCCCGTCGAGTGTCTGAGCTCCTACTAAGTGCCAGCCTGACGCTAGGGTAGACCAAAAGCCCTGCTTGTGGAGGTCACTGAGATGAGCAGATGCCAACCCCTGGGGACAGAAACTACAAACCAGACTGGAGAAAACCCAGGGGTGCCAATCCTGTCCCTGTCCTGCCTGGCGGTCCGAGGGTGTCCTTCCTTCCTCCACTCCCCTATTTCACTTTTGGAATAGGCAGGCTGAGCTTCCCTGGGATGATTCTTGGCCTGTTCATTCAACTAATATTTGTTTAAATTTCTTGTGATGAGTTATTTATTAAACTAATTGAGGGCACTAGGATTGGCTATGTTTCCAGTTCTGTGTATTAGTTGAGATGGTGTGGTGTCCTGGCCAACCGCCAGGTCCTGGGTCACACAGCTCCATCCCTTACCTTATAGCTCAATGCCTTTGGGGCCTGCCTCAGTTTCTCTCTCTGCTTCAGCTTGCTCTTGGGTAAGGTGCGATGATGTCATGCCTACCTCACATAGAGCTGCTAAAACAGGCTTAAGTGCATTAACAGCTATAAAGCACTCATACTGTTGCCTGGCACTTAGTAAGCACTAAATAAATGTTTGCAATTATTATTTTCACTTTCACAATATCACTTAGGACATATTATTAAGACAACAGACAAAATTTGTTTCATCTTCCAGAGCAGGCCTTTGTAATTAACATACATTTAAATGAAACAGTACAATCACTATTTTGACTTAACAGGATTTAAACTGTTTTAGCTATTTTAGTTCTAGATAAATTTATTCATTAAGTGAACCCTTTAAAAAAATATAAACATGGTAAAAATTCAAACAGCACGAAGGAATAAGACAGTAAAGAGTAAGTTTTCCTAAAACCCTAGGCCCCAGTTCCCTATACCTTTTCCCAAAGGAGTCATGATACCAACTTCTCTCAGCAAATATTGATTGAGCCCTTTTGTATCAGGCTGAATGGATGCATCCTCGTCCCTGCCAGCTTCACATTCCCGTCTGGGAGGAGGCCCTGGAATCTCTAGATGTCAAAAGCACTGCATTAATTCTCAGTATCCTGCCTCAACCAGGGTTGAAAACCTCCAGTCCAATATCCAATCAGTATCATTGGATATTTGACAAATAAACATGAGATGTTTAAACCAATTTAAGCTACTGAAATAACAGTGTTTTTCTTTCCAAATTGGGAAGTAATCTTGGTAAGATTGCCACTATTTCAGACTCTTGGAGGGCGGTTTTTGAAAAATTGCTTTTTAAGAGACAGTTACATTTTCTTCTGTCCATATTCTTAAATGTGCTGGAGAGTTCTGGATTAAATTTTCTGAAAGCAGAGCCTGGTGTAGACTCAGGAACCTTACTACACCCTCAACAGCATCCTGGGTGCTGACAACATCCTCTGCAAGTCAAGAGCCCACAGGAAGGGACTTCCCTTGTGGCTCTGTGGTTAAGAATCCGCCTGCCAATGCAGGGGACATGGGTTCGAGCCCTGGTCTGGGAAGATCCCACATGCCGTGGAGCAACTAAGCCCGTGTGCCACAGCTACTGAGCCTGCACTCTAGAGCCCGTGAGCCACAACTACTGAGCCCACATGCCACAACTACTGAAGCCCGCGTGCCTGGAGCCCGTGCTCCGCAACAAGAAAAGCCACCGCAATGAGACGCCCGCGCACTGCAACCAAGAGTAGCCCCCGCTTGCCGCAGCTAGAGAAAGCCCACGCACAGCAACAAAGATCCAACACAGCCAAAAAAAATTTTTTTAATAAACAAATAAAGAGCCCAGAGGAAGGATTTGTAAATAGTCTTAGTTATTTGCTACCACGTAAAGGATAAAGATCTCTTCCTAGAAGTCCAAAGACAAACAGCAGTCTTTATTGCGATCAGAACTGAACTACTCTCGTTTCTTTGTCACAAGAAGAGTTACTCATTTCTAACCAGAAAGGTTTCTATCTGAAACAGGGACAGGTGAACTCTAAGGCTGACGCATTGCTCTGGTTATTTGATCAATTCTTTGGTTTTGTTCTAACAAAGATTTTGATTTTGTTGTTTCTGAGCGTAATAGTTGTAGGAAATTTGGGAAAATGGGGAAAATATAAAGAGGAAACAAATGACCTACAATTGGACAACCCCAGAGTCAGCTTAGAACCAAGAGAGCATTAATTTAGTCCCTGCCCTGAGTAAGGTGCTTCAGGGAGAGAAAGAGACAGGGTACCTGCCCTCAAGAAGCTGGAATCTAAGGTTTAGAGCACACGAGGCTGCAGGCATAGCCTTAGCCCAGCCAGGGCAGTCTCCTAAGCACCTCCCCAATTAAGGAGGATATTTAGGCCATTTTTAAAAAGGCCTTTAGTCACAGAATGATCCATTCACAAAGTAAACGCCTGGACAGCTCTGAAAATCATGCGAGCTCACAACCCCCCTTCCCTCCTTAGATCCCTTCCATCTGCCCAATTCGGTGGTTTCTTTGGTGGGAAGAAATTTATGGAAACAAAGAAGTCATGATAGACTTAGGAAGAAAGCCCTCAGACCGCCATTCCTTGCCTACAAATATTTATTGAGCACTCACTGTGTGCTTGTCTGTGCCGGGGGTGGGGCTAGCGCTGTGTGGATGGGGGGAAGGGGATGGGAGTGGTGGGCAAAGTACAGTTTGCCTGCTTTTGTAAATCAAGTTGTATTAGGACAGGGCCACACCTATTTGTTTACATACTGTCTGTTTTGGTGCTTTGGTGGAGTAGTTGTCAGAGACCTTCTGGCCACACGCAGAAAGCATTTACACTTTTCTGGCTTTTTACAGTAAAAACTTGTACACCACCCCCCCGCCCTGCCCCCCGCCCTGCACTTCAGCATTGAACAAGGTAGATGCAGCCCACCAGCCCTCAATGCCTAGTAATGCATGTTAAGTGTTCATTACACTTTGCCCAATTCTCTGCTGTCAGTGCTGGGGCTTATGACACTCACCCAGAGTAGATGAGCTCGGAGATAGACAAAAAGGCACAGTCCTGAAGGGACAGAAAGGCTCCATGGCAAAGGAACCACCCTCAACCTGATTGAATTTACTAGCATATCTATAGGAAAAAAAAAAGAGGATGGATCAGCCCTGGAGGCACAGAAAAAGAAAGCTGACTTTGGCAAAGTCCCAGCCCCGAGGTGAAGGGAGTCAGCCTAGGAGAGCCTATTGTGATTAAACATTCAATGGATTTGATTAACATCTTTCTGATTATAATCTGGGTACCCTGTTGGTCTTCTGCTTGGAGCCACCTTGCTGGTTAGGCAGAATGCTGGCTGGGTAGATCAATTTCTTATCATACTTGAGTGTGCAGGCATCCTGGGCTTATACATCTGGTCCCTGAATTTGGGCAATGGGAGTCAGCCCCTGAGAGATGGAGCCCTTTTCTGTGGCTGGCACAGTCAGGCTTCTGGATGATAGGGCTAAGCGCCAGCTTCTGGACTGTGACGCTGACCCACAGTAATGAAAACCTTTGTCATGAGTACCGCAGTGATGAGGGGGCCTTTCGGGGAGCCACCTGGGGGATCTTTGCTAAGCTATACCCCCAAACTCTGACCCTCTCTCAGCAACCACCCTGCCTCCTCTCCTTTTCCATGGAGAAAGTGGAGGCCCTCAGATGGGAACTCCCTCAGCTTGTTGCCACAAGACCTACCCACTCTCGGCAGCATCTCTCATTCACTGATGGCACACATCTTCATTGCTACCCACTCGTGCGGGGAGAGGTGGCTCCCGCCCCAGGCTCAGCTTTTCTCAGGCTTGGAATCCATCTCCTCACCACTTCCCAGAGACCTTCCTACCTATTATCTCCTCTCTTTCATCATCTCACTCCCTTTGGGCTCCTTTCCATCAGCATTTAAATACTGTTAGTATCTCCAGTCTTAAAAGAAAGTCCCTTCTGGGACTTCCCTGGAGGTCCAGTGGTTAAGACTCTTTGCTTCCACTGCAGGGGGCATGGGTTTGATCCCTGTTTGGGGAACTAAGATCCTGCAAGCTGCGTGGCCAAAAACAAAACAAAAAACACAACAATATGCCCTCTTGTTAAACTTGCATATTTTCAGTCATATTATGTAAGACCATGTATTATTTTTTGAAAAAATTTTTCTTAACATTTTGGAAGGCAAGGTTTATCAAATGTTTCACATGACTCTTTGATGAAAGTGTCTTTGCCTTCTCTAGGGCCACTTTCCGCATCATTTGGTGCAGCGTTTCAGAGAACACCACCTTCACTTCATCTTGGTTATGGGAGATTTTATGAGCATGTATGTGCTGCCGTCCCTCAGATTTTTATTTTGAGCACTACGTACATTTCCTAGACCATTATGATAGTTCTTTTTTAGTTGTGTCAGTATTTTTTAATTGAAGTATGATTAATTTACAGTGTTGTGTTAGTTTCAAGTGTACAGCAAAGTGATTCAGTTATACATATATGTGTGTGTGTGTGTGTGTATATTCTTTTTCAGATTCTTTTTCTTTATAGGTTATTACAAGATATTGAGTATAGTTCCCTGTGCTACACAGTAGATCTTTGTTGTTTACCTATTTTATATAGTTGGGTCAATTTATAGTCATGGTTTCCATAACATATCAGGTACTATACTGCTTTTTTTTTTTTTTTTTTTTTTTTTTTTT
>NW_006787038.1:3271929-3276874 GCF_000442215.2 Lipotes vexillifer
CCTCTCACTGCTGTGGCCTCTCCCGTTGCAGAGCACAGGCTCCGGAAGCGCAGGGCCAGCGGCCATGGTTCATGGGCCCAGCCTCTCCATGGCATGTGGGATCCTCCCGGACCGGGGCACGAACCCGTGTCCCCTGCATCGGCAGGCAGACTCTCAAACACTGCGCCACTGGGGAAGCCCCCATACTGCTTTTGACTCTCAGTGTTTGTTAATTATGGTTCATATTCCCAGCAATAACTAAATTTGGGTTAAATTTCTTTCTGCCTTTGTTACTGGTTCAGTCTGGTGACGAGCCTTGATTGGGGTCTTCTCAGGGCACTGAGTCTCCCCAAAAGGCAGCTGTTCAATATGAAGTGACTGACACAGCACCTCTGATAAGAGGCTTCACAAAGACGCAGATATTAAGCAACTTCCTCGTCTTTCTTTCTTTTTTTTAAAATTCATTCATTCATTTTTGGCTGCGTTGGGTCTTCGTTGCTGCGCTCCGGCTTTCTCTAGTTGTGGCGAGCGGGGGCTACTCTTCGTTGCAGTGCGCGGGCTTCTCATTGCAGTGGCTTCTCTTGTTGTGGAGCTCGGGCTCTAGAGCGCAGGCTCAGTAGTTGTGGCTCACAGGTTTAGTTGCTCTGCGGCTTGTGGGATCTTCCCAGACCAGGGCTCGAACCCATGTCCCCTGCATTGGCAGGCAGATTCTTAACTGTGCCACCAGGGAAGCCCACTTCCTCTTTTCTAAAGGACAGTGTTGGGGGAAAACTCCTGCCTTACATCTGAGCTTACAAAGCACTTGTTCAGTTCTTTGGTGATACTGCACTGAGTCCCAACCATTGTGCTGGGAGCTGAAGACAGAACAATGGGCCCTACTCTGTGGCCTTGTATTCTCGGGGGTAAGGCAGACAGTATATACGATAACAAAGAGGCATAATGACAGACCCAGGTGAGTACTGTGAAAGAGAAAAACCAGTGATGAGAGCAAAGGTGGCTGAGAGAGGGGGTCTAATTTAGTCGGAGGATTAGGTAAGGCCGTGCTAAGAAGGCGACTTTCAAGGTAAGGGTAAGTTCAGGCGTTCCAGGCAGGGGAAACAGCAGATCTGTTTCAGGACCAGAAGGAGGGCCATTGTGGCTGTTATGAGTGAGTAAAGGCCAAGTGGAAAGAGACGGGGCTGAGAGGCTGACAAAACTCAGGCCGTGGTGAGTGCAGCACTTGGATTTTCTTCTAGGTGGGATGGAAGCCGTTGACAGCACATGCTCCGTGGCCATGAGGGGCTGTGCGGAGGGTAAAACTGCCCTGTCCCCTTCCCTGTGTTCCCAGGGCAAGTGGCCAACTTTGCAGGTCACTGGGAGGCCCCTTGAGTAGCTCCTTAAGATGAGGAGGCACAAGCAAGAAAGAGGCCCTGGCACCAAGCTTCCTCTGTTCACATGGGGCCCTGATGCAGGCTTGGAAGGAAACTCCCCAAGGAGAGGGGCCAGGGGGATGATTGATGGGTTATCCTGCCTTGGACCACCTCCAGGCCTTTTGTCCTGGTGAATGAGGCCTGGGATCCCAGGGGACAGAGACTATGACAGGGATGCAGAGACAAACCAGGAGTAAGTGGGAGCCCGGAGTGGAGTGCTGTCCCAGCCCTGCCACTCGCCAGCCAGCTGACCTTGAGCAGGGCCTAGGATCCTCTGGCCTCAGTTTCCTCATCTGTACAAAAGCATAAAAAGAGTCAATTAAACCCACAAAACATTGCTGTCTGCCAGGCACTGAGGCAATGAGAGGAAGAACAAATCACAGTTCCTCTTTTCAGAGGCACAGCCAGGGTGAAAGTCAGGTGAGACACAGCCAGACAGAGCAGGGAGGGCTTCCCAGAGGAAGGGACATTTGAGCTGGAGTGGAAAGTGAACATTCTTGGTAGAAAGAACAGCAGGAAGAGGCCCACAGGAGTTGAGTGTGCTCTGCTCAGCAAGAGGGGACCAGTGGTAGGTGAGGGGCTGGAACAGAAGCTGGGACCGGATGTCAAAGGTTTTCACAGGCCCTGTTAGGAAAAGTATAGAGTAATATTTCTGCTTGGGTTGCTTCACCTGGCTTAGGATCCCAACTTTACAATTTCGTAGTTGTGTCAAGTTGGGCAAATTACTTCATTTCTCTGGTCCTTAATTTCCTTGTCAATAAAAGGGGACTAATGGGGCTAATAAATAGTTCCTGCTCTCAGGATATTCTTGCAGAAATTAAATGAGACATGAATGTAGAGTGTTTAGCTTAGTGCCTGGCCTATGATAACCATTAGATAAATAGGAGTTGTTATTTGTTATTTATACTTGGCAACGAGAAGCCATTGAAGATTTTTGAGCAGGGAATTAATCACGTCTCCTTTTAGCAAGATAATTCTGGCAATGATAGGGAAGATGGGCTGGAAGTGGGAGCGTCTAGGGGCCGGCAGACTAGGCAGCGATTTTAACAGTCCAGTTCAGAGATCTAGTTAACAGTCCACTTAGAAGCATCCAAGCCCCAACAGTGGCAGAAAGGTTAAAAGGAGAGGTTAGGATTTTGGAAGTGATTTCAGTATAAAAAAGTAGTGACTGGATTGTGAGACTGGCTCTTAGATTTCTAATTTAGGCTACTAGAGGATGGTCAGGCCATTGGTGGGGGAGAAACCTAGAAAGAATAATTTTGCCGGTGGAAGGGGGGTGGGCAGGGAGGAGGGGTTGGGATAATGGATGAAGTCTGAGGCATGCTGAGTTTGATCAGTTCACAGGCCTTAACCTGGGCAGTTGGAAATGCAGGGCTAGACCCCAAGAGTAAAATCCGAGTGGGGTTTTGGGTCTAATGAGATCCTCTAGGGCAGGGGTTCTCAAAGTATGGTCCCCAGACCTCAGCACAGCCTTCACTAGGGGGCTGGTTAGAAATGCAGATTTCAGGCCTGCAGAATCTGAGGCTCTGATTTAACAGGCTCTCTGGGACAGCTTGTTCTAGGGAAAGTTGCTCTGAAGGAGAGGGTAAAGGGATAAGGCGCCAGGAAGAGGGACCCTGGTGAAAGGAAGGGGTCAGAGCCTTGAAAGGAGACTGAGAAATACCATATTTTGTCAGTTCTAAGTTGCACGTTTCCCCCATGTAACATCTCTGAATTGGGCCGATTGCTGTCTGCTAGGTGACAGATGTATGTGGTTGTCACTGCCCTCACAAGCACATTAAAACGTGCAGAAAGGGGCCAGTGACCTGGAAGGAAACCCCTACGAGAACAAGGGACACTCAAGAAGCACAGCGTCCTCAGCTCCTTTGTTAGCAAAGAGGACCGATCTGTGGAAAAACACAAAAACACTCAGAAATTTTAGCAATATCTTCAATTTGTTTTTCTTATGTTTTCCCTTTTATGTATCCACAAGAATGCTGTATGATCAAATCTGTATCTATTAATAAGTCTCAAAGAGCTCTTTTAGTAAGAAAAAAAAAAAAAAGAAAATGCTAGTGGCAAGGAAGCACACCCATACTTTGATTGGCAGATGTTTTTCCTCTCTTTCTTGGTGGTATATAAAATAATGGTACAATCTTACCATCAAAAGCATCTTAGATTCTATGCAATAAATATAGAAGCTATCAGAGACGTTACAAGAGTCCCTGGAGAGAAGGGAGATGAAATCTAACAGAGTGGGTTTTAAGAGGTGTGATGGGTGTCTGCTGCTTCAGGAAGGACCAGGATGGGGAAGGCCCAAGGGAGGGGATTGCACTTGACAACTGGAAGGTCATTGTTGAATTCTAGGTTTCTCTGGGTGGGCACTCTTGCTTTCAATTTATTTGCCTTGATCAATGGGTGCTTCAGGGGGCAGACACTGTACTTGAGATACAGAAATGAAAGACCTAACCATCTCTATCCCCCGTAAGCACACAGTTCAGAAGGGAGGACAGCATGCAAAATCCTGATTATGAAACATTAAGCTAGTTGCTTTCAGTGTGTGTATGTGTGTGGCAGGTGGGGTGATGGATGAGGCCTATGGGGGCAAACAGGAAGGGGTATGTAAGCCTACCTGCGACAGAAGGGAAGAGGGTGTCACTGAAAAGGCCACATGTGCGCTGAGGCTCCAAGGATGTGGAAGAGTTTGCTAGGAGGGGTTTCAGCTAGAGGGAGATATGAGAGGGCCCAGAGGCTCCATGTGGTTTTCTGGAGCCTACAAACCGGGGGGCCTAGGTGGAGGGAGATTACAGTGGACTGGTCAGAGGTGACCAGATCATAAAGGGCCCAATGTGCTTTTCCCTGGAGGTTAGATTTCATCTTTACACAATGAGCAAATTAATTTTAAATTAATTTTTAACTTTTACCAAAAGAATGTATGCACATAGTTTAAAAAGACCCAAAGTATAACTCTTATAATGAAATATGAGAGTCCCTGACCCTATCCATTCTCTCCCTTTCCCTCCATGATCTAGAGTTAGCCATTTAAAAAAATCTTTCTTCTAGCCCTTTGTCTTCTTACTATGATTTTACAGCTGTACTTACTGACAGCAATTTTACATTATTTCTTGACTTCCTGTTATGGAAGATGAAGAGTTAGTTCCCATTATACAAACCATCCCAACACACATACATTTCCCATCTTCCCATTGTCTGAATATGGTTATATCACAATTTTTGGTTAAATCTCTTTGTCTCTTGCCAATTCCTCCTGGATATCCCCTTGACTTTTCTCCTGGTAGGATCCTCTGTCCTCTTCCTCTTTTTGGTCCTTCCCTTTTGGGGTGGGGCGTGGGGGAGAAGCTCATGCTAGAAAGGCACAGGAGAGGTAAAATTGTTGACATCTTGGATGTGTGGAAATGTCTTTACTCAATCCTTCAACCCATACCTTAGATGCTAGTTGAAAATAATTTCTCCCCAGAATTTGGACACCATTGCTGCTTTGTCTTCTGGCTTCTAGTGCTGCTGTCAAGAAGTTTGATTCATTCACTTAGAAAATGTATACTGAGGCCTCACTCTTT
>NW_006787038.1:3276885-3290133 GCF_000442215.2 Lipotes vexillifer
TTCCCAGACATGGTTCTAGGTGTTGGAAAACAGCAATGAACAACGCAGATAATAAACAAGCTAAATAAACAAAAGTCAGGTGATGAGTGCTAAGAAGAAAAAAAGCGTGGTGAGTATGTGCACTAGTTTTGTGTATTTGTGTGTGTACAGAGAGGGTTTTTTCCCTTATGGTTTGAGATATGGTGGCCAATCTTATTCTTCATCCTTTGTATTTGACTTGTTTTTTTTCTTTGCGGTGCATGGGCCTCTCACCGCTGCGGCCTCTCCCTTTGCGGAGCACAGGCTCCGGACGTGCAGGCCCAGCGGCCATGGCTCACGGGCCCAGCCGCTCCGTGGCACGCAGGATCCTCCCAGACAGGGGCACGAACCCACGCCCCCTGCATCAGCAGGCGGACCCCCAACCACTGCGCCACCAGGGAAGCCCTTGACTTGTTTTTAACACTCTTGCTGAAAGTTTTTAGGATCTTTTTTTGGTCTTCCATGATAAAAAATCTATGTTGTGTGTATAGGTCTTTATATTATTATTATTATTTTTTAGTACCTTCAGATACTTTTTAAAAAATTTATGTATTTTATTTATTTTTGGCTGCATTGGGTCTTCGTTGTTGCACGTGAGCTTTCTCTAGTTGCGGCAAGCGGGGGCTACTCTTTATTGCAGTGTGCGGGCTTCTCATTGTGGTGGCTTCTCTTGTTGCAGAGCACGGGCCCTGGAGCACGCAGGCTTCAGTAGTTGTGGTGCACGGGCTTAGTTGCTCCGCAGCATGTGGGATCTTCCTGGACCAGGGCTCGAACTGTGTCCGCTGCATTGGCAGGCAGATTCTTAACCACTGCGCCACCAGGGAAGGCCCTATATTATTATTATTATTATATTTTTGTTTTGAGGTAATTGTAGATTCCCATGCAGTTATTACAGAGAGATTCCATGTACATAGATCCCATACATTTCACCCAGCTTCTTTCAGTGGTAACATCTTACGTAACAATGTAGCATATATAACTATATGTAGCTATATGACATAACACATATGGACTACATAACATAACTATACCACAAGTTATGTGGTGTAGTATCTTGTGCAAGATACCACAACCAGGAAATTGGCATTGATATCCATCAGCCTTACTCAGATTTTACTAGTTGTACACTCTCATCTGTGTGTGTGTGTGTGTGTGTGTGTGTGTGTGTGTGTGTGTGTGTGTGTTTTAAGTTCTATGCAGTTTTATCACTGCAAATTCCTGTGAGCACCACCACAGTCAAGATACAGAACAGTTCCATTACACAGGATTCCTGGAGCTACCCTTTTACAGCCACACCACCTCCCTCTCTCTTCCCTCCCTGACCCTGGCAGCCACTGATTCGTTTTCCACCTCTATAATTCTGTCCAGGTCTTTTTTCATTCATTCTTCTGGACTCTCAGCAGGCCTTTTGATCTGGAAACTCATATTCTTCTGGTCTTAGACATTTTTGTCCCTCCGCTCTTCTCACCTTCCCTTTCTCCCTTGGTGATAACTTCCTCTCCACTGTTTTCTCTTTCAAAAACTCCTCAGGGTTGGATATTGAGTTTCCAGGACCAGTCTTCTAATTCTTACCTCTTTTCTGGCTTATTGTCCATCTCTTTGATTTTTTGTTCTATTTTAGTGTAGCTGCTTAGGTGATTCTTTGGAATTTTTTAAAATTTCTATTAGCTCCATTTTATACTTTCTTTTTATTGCATGCTGTTCTTGTTTCATGAATGCAGTATTTTTATCTTCTCAAGTCAACAATATACTGAGTATTGCTTGTGGAGGTTTATTTCTCCTTCTTGCTTTGTCCTGGTTTCTTCCCACATAATTTCCCCCCTGTTTATTTTGGTTAGTTTTTATATTGAAGCTTTTCACAGATGTAGTGATAATCCTCGGCTGTCTTAAATGCAAACAGGGATAAAAAGCATAGAAGGAGCTTCCCTTTGGCTTATTTTTTATCTGCTGGTCTTTTTTTTTTTTTTAACATCTTTACTGGAGTATAATTGCTTTACAATGGTGTGTTAGTTTCTGCTTTATAACAAAGTGAATCAGTTACACATATACATACATCCCCATATCTCTTCCCTCTTGCGTCTCCCTCCCTCCCACCCTCCCTATCCCACCACTCTAGGTGGTCACAAAGCACCGAGCTGATCTCCCTGTGCTATGTGGCTGCTTCCCACTAGCTATCTGTTTTACATTTGATAGTGTATATATGTCCATGCCACTCTCTCACTTTGTCCCAGCTTACCCTTCCCCCTCCCCCGTGTCCTCAAGTCCATTCTCTACGTCTGTGTCTTTATTCCTGTCCTGCCCCTATACCTGCTGGTCTTTTCTCTGATGCCATTTGTTTTTCCAGAGAAGATTGCTACAAATTCCCATCTTCAGGCTAGGGGAGTGGGGAGTGGAGGGTGGGAGTGAGGGTGTGGAGTAGATGTCTGCCTGCTAGAATTTTGGGAGTGGGCTTGGGGAGTGGGGCTGGGCGGTCTCACTCTTTGGTGTGCAAGTATTCGGAAACTTCAGCTTCCCTTCTGCCCTCAGCTAAGCCCGGGGTCCCTGAGTCCGGATTCACTTGCTTATACTCTCCAGAGATTAAGTTGGCTTCTCTTGTGCAGTCTGTGGGGAGATCCTTGGTGGCCACCTGTAGTGGCAGCTAAGTACTCCTTAAATACGGACTTCCAGCAAATTCCCATTTTTACTCCCATACCTCACTCCATCTTCTCCTGTGTCTTCAACACCTGAGGCTTTTTGAGGTTCTGCGGTACAAGGGCTTATTTCTTATCTGGAATCCCCTCTGGTTACTTTGGTTTTGACTTCCTTCATTCTTCTGTGACTGTTCTCACTCCCTTTCTGCCCTTTAGTGGGCTCCTGGGAAGGCATGCAGACATAAGTGGGTGATCCATCGAGGCATTTTGCACAGGAGTTATTCATGTCTCTCCAGGGGCGGTGTGGAGGGTAGACTGATTGGAAAGGGCAGTGGTGACAAGAGGACGCAAGTGCATTAGAGGAGAGGCAAGAGATGATGGGCGTGGGAACTAGCTGTGGCAGGAGGGGAAGGAGGCGGGAAATGTCAGGCAAGTGGGATGAAAAGGACCATAGAAGTAAAGGAGAGGCATGAATCTACGATGCCACCTCAGTTTCTGACCCAGGTGGCAGGTGGCTTAGTGATGGCTTTGCTGAGACAAGGAACACAGTAAGAGAAAGTCTGGGTGAGGATGGGTTCAGGTGGAGGAAGTAAGAAGAACCCAAGGGAATTCCAGGTGGAAATATCCAGCAGGCAGATGGATACAAGGATTTGAAGCACAGACAGTGCCTCTTGCTGCCCGTCCTTGCCAATTCCATAAGCTGAAGCCAGTGGCATGAATGAGATCATCAGCTGGAGGGTAAGGAGGAGGGAAGGGTGGAGAGCTGAGGACAGTGGACCGGGCAGAGATGAAAGGGAGAGTCTCTCCTCCAGGAGTGAGATAAATAAGGGAGTGGAACCAAGTGACTCCCAGCCCAGCCCTATCACTCCAGAGCTAAAAATGGTGGCCATTCAGGCTCTGATGTTAGCCAGCAGCCCCTGAGCCCATAAATTCCTCAAGAGCTGTTTATCTAAGCTCTGCAGCCCCCATCCCTGAGCCCCAGGGAGGGGACTGCCCACTTTCCTGCAGCTGTTTCAGGACAGCTGATGGGGATGCCCCTGGGCTTTCCTTCTCCTGGGGCACAGGATTGAAGAGAGTTGATGGTGGGGATTACCCCTCTGCCTTGAGGTCACACTGAAATCCAGATCATTCCTGACTCCCTCCCTCCCACAGGCGGCATCAGCTCTGAGGTCTATCTATGGGAGGCCTGGTCCTAATGTTCTTAAATGGCAGAATGGGTGGCTGGCCTCAGGTCTGACACCTGGAAAGGACTTACCCTGGGGTCTTCTGGCTATATGTACCCTGGCAGCCCTGATGGACGTAAAAATAAGCATGTTCACTTTGATTGCTTGCCACCCAGTGCATGCACTTCACTAAGCCCTTTATGTGCTGAATCTGCAGGACTGTATAGCTGGGAACATATTGTGCCCATTTTACAGATGAGGAAGCTGGGGCCCAGAGAAGTTGGATGATTTGCCTGAGGTAGAGTCTGCATATGTCTATACTGGGCACACTCCCAGGTTAGAACTCTGAATTTATGCTAGATGTTGGCTGTGTCCTTGTCCTGTGAGAGCCCATCCCCAACCCTGCCACCCCTCAGCCCCTGGTGAGTGAGTGTGTGTGTGTGTGTGTGTGTGTGTGTGTGTGTGTGTGTGTACATGCCCCTCCCTGCTCCTGTGCTCTCCTAGACTGCCCTCCAGAGACCACAGGAATTCTGATGAATTAATCTCATCACTTTATCAAGGAGGCACTTACAGAAATTACAAGGCAAGGCCACCAGCCTGGCTTTGCTGGCAGTTAGCCGCTGGGGCCATAAAACAAATTGAAAGGAACAAAAATAAATAAATAAAATTAGATCTCTCTCCCTCTCTCTCTCACACACACACAGCCACACACACAGAGTCAGGAACATCCCTAGGTTCTTGTTAATGCTCAGTCTCTTGTCCTGGGAGAGAAGCAGTGCCAAATCAACAGATACTTATGGACCCCTTGCTGGAGTGACAACCTAAGATCTGTCCTTCAGGGGATTGACAGGCTGGCTGGGGGGCTGAGACCAGTTAGCCACCTGCAAGTGGCATCCCAAGGCGGCCCGAGTCCCCATGCCCCAGGCCCTGTAAACTCACCGCCCAGGGGAGCAGAGCAGGGCCAGAGCCCCTGGTTTCAAGTCCTTGCTCTGCCTCGTCCTGGACTCTGCTCACCTTTCTCATCTGTAAGATGGAGAGGAAGATGTTTACCTCCAGTGTTGTTGGGAAAATTAAAGATACATTAAAAAAGTAGAACCGCAGCTGCTTCGTAACACGCTCTCATCAGTGTTAGCTCTCAGTGTGTATTGAGCACCTACTGTGTGCCAGGCACTGGGACTACAGAGAAAAGCTGGTCTGGGAGGAGGAGACACACAGTGGCGACTGGGTGATGGAGAGAAGGGGCACCTTCCCAAGGGGGACCAGGAGGTGTGGGCAGGCCAGGCCAGGAGGTGGAGGGAGCAGAGTGGCCTTGTCCTAAGCAGCAAAGGGCTGGGAGCCTAGGAGGTCACTGAGTTCCAGGAACTGATAGTTATGCAGAGCAGTGGGGAAGGTGAGGCTGGAGAGAGAGGAGGGGAGTGGGGTGGAGGCCGGGGCCAAATTCTACAGAACCTTCTAAGCCGGGATAGACCTGGATGAACTAGCTTATGTATGGGATTTCCTCCTTTCTGTTTCTTTCTCTCTCTCTCTCTCTCTCTCTCTCTCTCTCTCTCTCTCTCTTTCTTTACAATGTTGTGTTAGTTTCTGGTGTACAGCAAAGTGATTCAGTTACACATATATATCTATTCTTTTTCAGATTCTCTTCTATAATAGGTTATTACAGGGTATTGAATATAGTTCCCTGTGCTATATGTAGGTCCTCGTTGTTCATCTTTTTTTTTTTTTTGCGGTACGCGGGCCTCTCGCTGTTGTGGCCTCTCCCACTGCGGAGCACAGGCTCCGGACGCGCAGGCCCAGCGGCCATGGCTCACGGGCCCAGCCGCTCCGTGGCATGTGGGATCTTCCCAGACCGGGGCACGAACCCGCGTCCCCTGCATCGGCAGGTGGGCTCTCAACCACTGTGCCACCAGGGAAGCCCCTGTTTATCTATTTTATATATATAGTGTTTATTTGTACATCCCAAGCTCCTAATTTATCCCTCCCCTGTTTCTCTTTTTAATTTTACCATGCTTATGTGAATATTGAAATTATTTCCCAAGAAGTCACAAAGAGAGTGACCTAAGAAATGGTTATAGGGTCAGGTAATAGAAGGGAGGGGCACACAGAATCTTTACTCCTCCCCTTTCCTCTTACCTCCCATCCTCCAGCACAGAGGATGCCTTCTGGCCCACCTCCCCACAGAAGGATGGTGCCGGCTGGACTTGAGAGAGAGAGAGAGATCTGTAAGGTGCTCCAGCCAAATCGACCTCTGTGAGCCTCAGTTTTCTCACCTGTACAAAATGAGGGTCGGAATCCTCACTGGGACGTTGTGAGCACTCAGTGTAATTAGGCATCTGGGAATTGGGGCTCAATAATTTCAGTACCTCAAAACACTTTTGTCAGTGCTGGAACCTGGTTCATGCTTGTTCTCAGAAAATCCAAATGCTACCTGGGGAGGCTGAGGCACAGGGACACCTGAGGACAGCCCCTCTCCCCTTCCTCTAGACCACCTCAGTAGCTGGGTTAGCATAGGGGCCTGTCTGAAGTCCCCAAGCTTCTTGTGGGGTGCAGGGGTGGCACAGCGGCTCTGTGTGGCCTTGGATAACTCACTTGAGCTCCCTGACTCTCAGTTTCTTGGTCTGTAAAATGGGGCACTGGTGGGTCCCAGAGGGTTGTCCTGAGGATGGAGGGATCTGAGGCAGGTCACGCTCATAGCAGGTGCACAATGAAGGTGGCTGTTATTGCTGCTAAAGTGGATGGGTTATGTGTGTGTGTGGTGGGGGGGTTCTGGGTACAGGCAGGCCTGGAGTTCCCCTTTCTAGCATGGTGCAGGGCTGGGAGTGGCCTTTTGGAGGCTGCTCCGTGCCAGGCAGTGTCCTTGTTGGGTGAGCTGGGCCCGGGAGGGGAATCTGGGCAAGCAGCTTGCTGGGCATCACTTGTCCCTGCTCCCTGAGAAGGTGGCAGCTGGATGGGTGTTGGGATGAAAGGTTTGCACTAGTTCAGAGTCTGTTCTCTGAAAACCACAGACTCAAGCAGACTGCCCTGACTGGGACGGGGGCCGAGGAGACATGATAAAATCCAAAACAGCACAGTGGTCCGCTGTCCTGCACTTGTATCTTTCTATTGCCTGTCTCTCCGCCCACCCCCAACAATTCCAGTCCCTTTCCCCCTCCCATTGCCTTTCCTTTGGCCTCCAGGCTTGTTATAACTGCACAGTGCACATCTGTGACATGAGTGCAGACACGTAAGAGCGCTCAGGACAGATGCTGTGCCCCTACGTTAGAAAGGCAGCTGCAGCCTCTCCCGACCATGCTGTCAGCCCTCCCAGGAAGAGGCCCCGAAAAGGGACAATGGCCTCCCCAGAGCATTCGAAGATCAGCTCATCCTGAATAAGACTCTTTTAGTTACATTGCACAGAACCACTCTGTAAACCTCAGGATTCTCATCTGTAAAATGGGGATGGTATCAGTACCTACTTCATGGAATTGCTATGAGGATTCGGTAGATTTTTTATTTAGCAGGCTTGTCTTGCACGCCTTCTGTGCAGCAGGGGTTGATCTCAGTGCAATAGAGATGATGTGATGAACAGCACACCTCTTGCCTTCGCGGTGCTCATGGCCTACTAGGAGCCTGGGGTCAGGTTCACGGAAGCCATTATTATCACCCAGTTAAGGGGTGACATGGAAAACTAATCACAGTTCCCCTCTGCAGCAATGAACTGTGCTTATAAAATCACCAGCTCACGTCAAATCGTGCTTTACAATTTTTAAAGCAATCTTATATACCTGATCTTGCTTAATCCTTCATTTAGCATATATCACACTATTTTGCAGATGAGGAAACTGCAGCTCAGTGAGAGGAAAGTGATTTTCTCAAGGTCAGCCAAGCTGGGTGGCCTGGGCCTCTGCCGTGGGATGTAGGATGCAGGCCCTGGTCCCTGAGGGCTCAGAGCTGCCAAGAGGTTTTTCCCATGAGTTGGGGCCCAGGCTGGAGGGCATAGGGCCGGTGGGCCACACTGACGTTTTGGTCAGCAGTGGGATAAAATTTCTCTGCTTGGGATAAAATGTCAGCTCAGTGAGTTTTCATGTCCCAGTTCAGTGGTGGCTTCAAAAGTGTGGGTGACCAGTCTTCAAAGTTGTGGCTGCCTGGCCGACCTGACCTCTGGCACTGGGATCTCTGTATTTAAGAGAGTAGGAAACACCCTGACACGTGTCTTGGAGCACCTCCTACTTTGAGAACCACTGCCCTGTGGGAACCTCGGGGCTGGAGAGTAGTGATTTGGTCGGTGAATCCCCATCCAGCCTGTGGCTGGCAGATGGGGGCAGTACCTGGCAACCCTTCTGTGTCTGCTTACAGGGAACATTGAGTACAGCTGCCCGGCCACCAACGAGTGTGAGATCACGAAACGGAGGCGCAAGTCCTGCCAGGCCTGTCGCTTCATGAAATGCCTCAAAGTGGGGATGCTGAAGGAAGGTAAGAGGCCCCGCTTGGCCATGCAAAGTGGAACCGAAGGCTGGGTCCTGGGCAAGCTCTTCTCCCCACGGGAAGTCTCAGACCCCCGGGAAATGCCAGCAAGCTCAGGACCTTCTCCCTGAGCGGCGCACGAGAGCAGGTCTCTCCCTGTAGCCCGGGTGAAGGCCCTGCCCCCCGAACTGCCTGTCTCACACACCCTGCAGGCAGGTGTGCAGCCTCCAAAGCTCTCCGTGCTCTCGGGAGGCTGCCGGGCAACAGGAGTTGGAAGTTCTCCATTAAAGATCCTTTGGGGAATCATGACCCCACTTGGGCCTTAGAAAAGCTGGCTTGGCACTCTGGGGAAGGCCCTCGTCGGGGCCAAGAACCCTCTCCACCCTGGGAAGGAAGGCTTGGGATGCTTTATTACCTCTCGGTGGCCCATGGAGTGTGGGCATGCAGAGAGCAGAGACGTTGAGGCCCAGAACGACACGTCACGTACCCTTCACCTGCCGAGGTCAACCTCTGTTTTCCAGCAGTTGCACAGGACGTGGCTGTCACCTGGCTAGTGTTTTCCTGCTCCTGTCCCCCGCCCCCACCCCCATCCTCTCTCTTCCCTTTCCTTTCTCTGCCTTTTGCCTCTTTCTCCTCTAGAGCCCTGCCACCCAACACGGCAGCGTGAGCCATGTCTTCTAAGTGTAAAATACACACCAGATTTTGAAGACTTACTAGGATGATAAAAAGGAGTGTAAAATATTGTGGTAATAGTTTTTTAAATGATTACATGTTGAGATGATGATATTCTGGACATATTGGATTAAACAAAACATATTATGACATTGATATCACAGCTTCTTTTTACCTTCTTTAGTGTGGCTACTAGAGAATTGTAAGTGACCTGTGGCTCTCGTTATTAGGACAGCACGGCTCTCAGTCTCCCTCACCACCTTCCCTGTTGATCTGCTCAGGCTGATGAACCTCGTTTAGTGCCATTTTTGGAGACGGGTAGTGTGTGTGTGTGTGTGTGTGTGTGTGTGTGTGTGTGTGTGTGTGTTTCTCCCCTTCCCCTGCTTTCAAGGGGAGCCAGTGGCAATTTCTACAGATCAGCTTTTATGATTCTGGGCCCTGGGATCCTCCCAGAAATGAGAGGAGTCAGGAAAAGAGGTGTGTGTGCTGATGATCAGATCATCGGATCCAGAGGGGCTGGGATAGGAGAGGAAGGGGCAGGACTGGAGTGCAGGCCCTCACTGGGAGGGGCTTCTGGAGCCCAGCCCAGCCTTTAAGAGCCCGAGGCCCTCCTCCCATCCTGGCTTCCAGGCGCCCTCTGGGAAGAGGGCCCGAATCTAAGGTGCTTTGTTAGGAGGACGACTTGGACGTTGTTGTGATGTGGAAATCGGGGACTCCCTCCGTTTTCCATTCCAGGCACCCCCTTCACCTCAGCTGAGCCCGGTCCTTCCACCACCCCTGTGTCAACATGGCACATCGACCTTTAAACTGCGTTTCTTACTAGTTGTTTCATGCAACCCTTTTGACGTGGAGGAGGCCCCTCAGCTCTTATTCACATGCCAGCTGCTCCACCGGGGGAACCAACTGAAGAAACAGCTCTCTTTCTAGATTAGAAACAGGCTGCGCTGGACCTGCTGAAAGACTGTGTCTGTTCATTTTGATTCTCCCCAATTTTGGTCTACCCCTGTGTAGGGTGTGACCCCAGCTAGTGGCTGATCCAGGTCCTCTGTCTTCTGTACCAGGTTCTTTCTGCTCCTCCAGAGCATCCTGGGGTTCACAGATGAGGAAACTGAGGCACAGAGGCCCTCAGAAGCGTGCCTCAGCGCTGGTCTCCTGACTTCCCCCTCTGCATGCTGCTGAGAACCAACCGAAGGCTTTGTCAGCCTTGGAGAGACTCTGCTCTCAAGTTTGTAAGGATGTTCTGGGAAGCCAGGTGTGAGGGCCCTGACTCGGGCAGGGGCCAGCTGTCCAGCAGCCTTTCCTGGTTGGAGCGTGTAGCCTTCTTGGCTTACTTCACAGCATCTGAGGAGCTTGGAACATAAGAAGCTGATTGCTATCAATATACTCCTGAATTTGAAGGGAGACAAAATTGAGTCCTGCAGGGACTCACGCTGGTTTGAGGGGAGCTGGTCCCAGAGCCTGGAGCCTGGAGCTTCTCCCTGCTCTGCTGTGTCTTCTCTCCATGGCCCAGGTCAGGGGTGGGGAGGCTTCCAATCCCAGGCCACCTTGCCCTCCCCCAAGGATTATGAGCAGGGAGGGAGAGATAAGGAAAAAGTGGGGACCGCCACTTGAAATCCCTGGACCACCTTGCAACCTTTGAGCAGAGTCTCTTGAGGGGCTACCCGGTGCCGGGAAGAGAGCAGGGGTACTTCCCAGTGGCGCCCCAGAAAGGCAGAATGATGAGGGGATCCACAGAGGCAGGGAAGCAGGTGGCCAGGGGTGCAATCCATCGGCAACAGCAGGCCAGGCACCCCGCCAGCTACTTAAAAGGAGTGAGATGGATGCTGTGTGTCCCAGGATGATGGTGTGGGGTGCTGGGGGAACGAGAGCCTCAGGTGGGGAGCACACACGTGGTGGGCATCTGAGGCTGTTGGCGGGAGCCGGGCAGGTGTGCTGAGGTGAACTTCCCGGGGGCTTAGCCCTCAGGAGCTCTGCCCCAGGAGAAGGGCAGTCACCAGGACGCTCCCTCCCCGGCTCTGCCCTGCCCCCGCTGCTGATGGGGGAAGATGACACAAAGGCTCCGAGCACCTTCCTTTAGCTCTTCCCCGCAGTACAGAGCCTTGGCAAGATCCTGGGACCTGAAGCTCCACGGGGACTGGCCCCTTAAGAAGAGCGTGCCTCCTTGAGAAGCCTGTGTCCCTGCCAGGCAGCTGCCCTGGCTTCTGCTTTTGTTTAGTTGCCCGTCCCCCCCACCCCCCATCATGTGCAGGCGCCCAGCCTCCCTCTGTCTCCCTCAGACTCTGACCGACTCTGAAATGCAGACCCCAGCCTTCCCCAGGTGCCCCCCCTGCCCCATCTTCAAGGCTCCTCGACATCAGGGAGCCAGGGGCTGGGGTCCTGGGTCTTCTGGGGGATGGGGATGGAGAAGGGGAGAATGGAAGGCCAGCCTCCCCCTCCTCCGCATCTCACCTGCACATCAGAATGCTGCTTCTCTCTTCTGTCCAGCAGCTCTGGATGCCTTATTTGGTCTTTCCTTTCTTAAGTAAAATAACCTGAGAGAATGCCACGTGATTTGGGGGCGCCCAGAAACTGCCAGGGAAAAGGTCAGAAGTGGGGCTTTCTTTGGCTCAGCCTCTGCCTCGAGGCTGCTGTCAGTTCTGGAAGCATCGGCTGTGGAGCACAGGTGATGTCCAAGGGTCTGTCTTGCTTCAAGCAAATCCCGTGTATGAAAATCTGAATTTTCAGAGAAAAGAGTGATGATTCTCTTTATAAGAAACAATACAAAATCTGCTCTGGGCTAGGAGTCAGTGCCTGTGTCCCCTCCTGGCTCTTAGGTATCCTTGCTTTGTCTATGATTTCTCACTTACGAGCCTGGGCCTGCGTTTCTTCACCTGTGGAGCAGGGGTGTTGAAACCTGCTCTCTATCACTAGGTCAAGGTGAGGACCAGATGGGACAACTCCTTGGTAAGATCTGCTGTGGGACCGCTTTAAAATGTCAGCTTCCTGGGCGTGTTAAAGTAGTATTGGATTCAAAGATACTCTCGTTTGCACCCATTGTGTTAGGGGGGCATACTAGTGTCCAGCTGCCTTGATTTTCCTCCTGGATTGGCTGGTGGGAGTCTTAGAGGTGGCATCGCCTTAGGCTGACCCTGTCTGGGGTCTAAAATGAGGATGAGAGGGTCCCTTGGGAGGACCATGGAGAAGCCCTCCCCAGATAGGTGAGGGTGTGGTCTGACGGCCTCTAAGCCAGGAGAACCTGGAAAACCATTTGCTGCATGTCACAGGGGGCACCCGTGCATCCGGGAATTCTGCAGATCTTCCGGCACAGACTGTCCCTGCGAACTTTTTCTGCTTACCTCACTTTACCTCCCTCAGGCCACCAGCCCCCCGGGCCCACTTCATTTCCTCCTCCCCTCAGCCCCTGGTCTGCCTTTCCCCAAGTGTTTTCTAAAAGATATTTGATTTCAGTGAAAGCTGGGCTGACATCCATGCAATACGCTCTCAATCTCTTTGTGCTTGTTGGGAAGGCGGAGGGCTCCTCCGGGGATTCTGGGTAATTGGGTTAGTGGCCAGCTCATGTCAGGAAATTAAAAGGAGGCCCTGATCAGGTTCCCGCTGCATGGGATTTAATGGCTTTGTATTTATAGAGTATCCCGCCCCTAGCCCATGCCAGAAATACCACTTTTCTGGCCCTGTGAATGAAGAAAGAGGATGAGAGATGACTTGCCTTTAAAAATTCTTTTTCTTTTCCAAAATACATTAGTGTTCTGAAACAAAACAACTCTCAAGCACTTCAAAGAATAGTTTTGAACTAGAGCCCAAGAACTCTGATGGCTGTTTGTATCCCCCGAACCACCTTCCACCCTACACACACACATGCTCACGCACACACATCTGACGCCTCATGTGGCCTCACGCCTTGGGCCACTCAGGTACGATGACCTGATGACCTGTGGTTGGGGAAGTGTTAATTGAATGAAGTCACAGGAGATGGTCTTGTCTGTGCTGAGCCCTTATTACCGTTCATTCAGGGCTTCTGGCTCGTCAGACATTGGATAACAGGTTAAGTGGTCACACAGACCTGGTAAAACCCCAGAGGTACCATGTATCAGCTCCTTGGGTGATTTACTAACTTCTTGAAGCCTCCCCTTTCCTCCTCTGTAAAATGGGAATGACAGTAGTTAGTTGCTGTTTCATCTTGCTCCTGATTCACCAGGGAAAACCCCTAGAGTTGTACCACGGAGTAAAATGTTAGTCACTGATTTAAGGTACTCTGCGTCATGTTACATCACTGGTTTCTTCTGTGTTTCAGAAGGCAGTTGTGAATCTCCTGTAGCCTCTTTCCC
>NW_006787038.1:3290164-3330224 GCF_000442215.2 Lipotes vexillifer
CCCTGCTCCTTGGCCGATGACCTTGCTTCATATTTGCTTGAGAAAATAGAAACAGTCAAGTGGGGAATTTCTAAACCTCCTGCTGTTGAATCCACAAACCTACCTACTTGTTTTCTGTCTTCACTCTTGTTAGAGGTATTTCTGTTCCTATCAAAAGCCAGTCTCGGGCTTCCCTGGTGGCGCAGTGGTTGAGAGTCCGCCTGCCGATGCAGGGGACACGGGTTTGTGCCCCGGTCTGGGAGGATCCCACATGCCGTGGAGCGGCTGGGCCCGTGAGCCATGGCCGCTGAGCAAAAAAAAAAAAAAAGCCAGTCTCCCCATCTCTGCGCTGAATCGCATTCCTCTTTCTTTCTTAGGGACTTCACTACTATAGTATCACGTCTGCTTCCAACCCCATCAAACCCTTCCTCACTGCTGGATCATTTTCATCAGCACCCAAACAATTTAATTTAAAAAACCCACAAGTGTATTTTGATCCAAACTTTATCTCTGTTCAGCTGCGGCTACCTTACCCTGCTCCCTTTCTCAACAAAACTTTCCTGAAGGGTTGACAGCACTTAACTATATATCTATCCACTTTAAAAATAAAAACGAAAACAAACAAAACACTTCCTTAAAAAGTAAGCATTGAGGGACTTCCCTGGTGGTCCAGTCGGTGGGATTTCGTGTTCCCAGTGCGGGGGGCCCAGGTTCAATCCCTGGTCAGAGAACTAGATCCCACATGCGTGCCGCAACTAAGAGCCCGCATGCCGCAACTAAGAGATCCTGCGTGCCACAACTAAGACCCAGCGCAGCCAAAATAAATAAATAAATAAATATATATATGTATATATACATATATATATATATATATATATATATTTTAAAGTAAGCATCAAGTAGATCCAGGAAAATATTTATAGTATGTTATATTAGTTAGGGTAAGGCTAAGCTTCTGTACAAAGAGACTCCCTTCCTCCCTCAAAGCAAAAAACTCAAACCTAAGCAAGATAGAACTTTAATTGTCTCTCATCTCTCATATAACAGTCCAATATGTCTAAGGTGATCCAGGGCTGGTTGGTGGCTTTGCTATCCTTAGCAAGTGGTTTCCATTTGTGGACCCATCTCCGAGACAGCCAAAAGGAAGAAAAGCCTATATCCGATCCCTCGAAGGGCAGGACCCAGAGTGGTACAAGTTCCTTCCATTCACAGCCCATTGGTGGAATCTAGTCACTCGGCCACACGTCTTTTGCAAGGATGTCTGGGAATTGTAGTCTTTAGCTGGGATGCCATGTGTCCAGCTAAAACTATGTTGAGATGGGAAAAGAATAACATATTTTAAAGGACAGGCATTGGCATTTGCCAAAAACATATGTGAGGTAGGGAGAATATTGATAACCTTCCACCCAGTCTAAGAAAAAGAAATTTTACCCTTACTTTTGAGATTCCCTCTGTGCCCGAGCCCGCATTCATTACTTTCAGGGGCAACTATTATCCTCATTTCACATTATCTTCCCTTGCCTTTCTTTATGGTTTTATCATATATTTGTATCTGAAATCATATCATGTTTTTCAGTCTTAAATGAAATTATACATATTCTTCTGCATCTTAATTATTTTAATCAGTATTTCTGAGATGAATGCTTCTTGTTGCATGGTGCTATAATTCATTTATTTTCATTTCTGTATTACAGGAGTCAGCCGGATACATATTTTAGGCTTTGTGGGCCAAAAGGTCTCTGTCTTAACTATTTAAATCTGCTGTTGTAATGTGAAAGTGGCCACAGACAGTATGTAAAGGAGTAAACAGAGTTGTATTCTGTGAGGTACTTGTCTGAGCCTTTCCTCAAATTTTCTACTTTATTTAGAAATCTTTATATATTCTGGTCATTTTTATGAGTCATTTTTTCAGTAGCTGGTGGTGTAAAAATCTCATTTGTAGCTTTCTTCTCTTTATGGCACCCTTTGATGAACAGAAGTTAGTAATTCTAATAAATTGAATGTATCAGTCTCTTCCTTTATGGATTGCACTTCTGTGTCATTAAAATATATTTTATTTATTTAGGTAGTTAGTTATTTACTTAACCTGCTACTGTAAAGATGCTTTCCTAATCTGCCTTACCCATGTTGGTCTTGGATCCTGCTGGATTTGACTTTTGAGCACAATGAGCTGGCTCCAGGATGGCAAATTGCTTTTAGCTGGACTGTCAACTGTAGGGTGGGGAGCAGCTGCCTAGAATGCACGATTGGAAGGCTTCTTAGGCAGTGCCTGGGATCAGTAAGCAAGAGTGCTGTGACTGATTAGCAATGTCTGCCACAGACTAGGAAATGGAGGGTGGTGGCACAGCTGACAGCTTTTTGCCATGACTGATCTGGTGCAACTGAGTTAAGTGATTTGCCCAAGGCCACGCAGCTAGTAAATAACAGAGCTGGGTGGAATCTAGTCTCCTTGGTTATACAAGAATTCCTTCTAAGAAGCCCAGTCCAACTCATTGAGATGCCTTGGCCAGTAGCAAAGCCTATAGGCCTTCCTCAAAGTGGGAAAAAGAGGAAGGGAGTGGAAAGGGAGGCTGAGCTGAAATAATCTTTCCTGGTTAGGTGTTCAGTTTTAGAGACTTTTTGGCAGCTGGGAATGCAAGGATAGCACAGCCCTACTGAAATGTCCTTGGGGACACGGTGCCCTGGGTGAGAAGGGTCCAGAGGAGAGAGCGGCAGGAGAGTGGACACTTCCTTAATAAGCAGAAAGCCAGGGTCTCATCACCCAGTACCATCTTACCCATCCTGGAGCAGCTGGCACAAGCCCTGGAATATTAGGTGGCATGTGTGTTTATCCACCCGCAAGGCTCTCTCGGCTTCTAGTGAGTCAGGAGTGAGGTACTCTTCACCATTATGATATGGCACCAGGGTAAGGGGCAGCCCGAGATAGCTGTCCTGTCGGAGGCAGCAAGGTGAGCTCACCTGTCACCCAGAACCTCCTGCCAGACAGGGTGGCTGAAGGGAGCTCAGATCGTGCGGGGGGTGTAGATGAGTGTTTAGGCAGGGCATTCTGCTGGGCTGGGATGTACATCAGTGTGTCCACGTGACCCACAGCCCCTGGGCCCTCAGGAGCCCAGAGTACTCCTATCACCTTTTGTGTGATTTGTTCCTCTTTCTAGAGATGGGTCAGCTATAGTTTGGTAGAACTTATAGGTAGAGAGTCAACACCTAAGTCTCCTGGAAGGAACACTGGTTAGAAAAAAGTACTGCATAAAATAGGTTTAGTGCATGCTCCCCAGACCTGGTAGGTAGTCAGGATCATTAGAGGAGCATTGCAAAATTATCCATTCCTGTACATCTCCCCTATTGACTTAGAACCTCGAAGTGGGTAAGTCCTTAAGGTCTGCGTAGTTCAAAGGCTTTCGGGGCATTCTGACAATCATACAGGGTAGGTGGTCTCAAGTTCAGGGCAAAGGAGATAGGACTTAGAGATTAAGGTTCAGATCCTCCCTCAGACCTTTCCTGGCTGTGTGGCCCTGAGAAAGTCACCTGACCTTTCTGAGCCTCAGTTTTCACATGGGAATAATAATAATCATCATGTGTTCTCCCTCCGTCAATTTTGGTACACAGATCAAATGACATATGGAAATAGCTTTGTAAACTGTAAAGCATTGCACACACCCTTAATAAACCAAGGACATTAAATTGTGTGTGTGTGGGGGGGCGGGTTTCTAGGTAAGGGTAAGAGAAGAGACTTGACCATGACAGCTTTGCAGTGTCAGGACGGCAGCTCTGCAGAGGAGGCAGAAGGACACAGGCTCAGAACCTCTCCCTCTCTGCCTTGTCTGAGCCTTTCCTGTGGGAAGAGAAATGTGATGGGGCAGCGCCTGGGACAGGCTGGGGGCCAGGTGCAGGGCCAGGCTTTTCTGAGCTTTAACCGGTTATTTTTAGTGCCTGGGATAAAAGAAAGAAACTTAAAACTGCCCCCCCCCCGATCTGCTGCCGCCCCTGCACACTCTGCTATTTTTACTTCAGAAAGGCTGGGATCTCATCCAGCTTAGGGGGGGGCGGGACCGAGGGGAAAGCGGGGGGAGTTGGAGGGAAGCGGGAATTATTTTACTTCCATTAAGAAAAAAGTCAGAAGCCTGATCTTATCAAGTCAGCAAGTGGACATCTGATCCAGGACACGGCAGCTGCAGGCTCTGGCTGCTCTGATGTGCCTGCAGTGTGGATAGGTCAGTAGATGGGGCAGGGGCTTGGGGGAGCCCCGCTCCCCTCCCCGCAGGCAGTTTCTTCCTCAGAGCAGCCCAGCAGTTTCTTTGCTCTTTCCTGTGCCCTGAGCTGGGAAGTGGGATTGGACACTGTAGATATAGGGCCACCAACCTAGTGATGAGACTGCTGGGGGTTGGGGACTATATGGCTGCAGCCGAGCATATTCAAGAGAGTACCTGTGTTGGCGCTGTGTGCCCCTGGGCACAATATTCAACCTCTCTGAACCTTAGTTTCTTGAGAGTTTTGTTTAACACATCTGACCTACGGTAGTTCTAACTAAAGGGGTGTGTTTCTCTCTCTTCCCATGAAGAAAGCTAGCAGTTTAAGGCAGGCACTACCACTTTCATAGGCAGATGAGAGGAAAGAGATGACTATTGAGGTCCTACTGTGTACTAAGCACATTACTATGTTTCATACATTTTATGTTATTTAATTCCACTAATCAGAGAAAAGCGAAGTATTTTTTAAAATCTTTTAATAGTTTATTGAGATATAATTCACCCATTTAAACTGTACAATTCAGTGGTTTTAGGTATATTACATTGTTTTTTTAATTGTGGCAAAACGTATTCAACAAAATTCACCTTTTAAAAACTTTTTAGTTTTCCCGGCCGAGCTGTGTGACTGTGGGATCCTAGTTCCCCAACCAGGGATAGAACCTGGGCCACGGCAGTGAAAGTGCTGAGTCCTAATCACTGCGCCACCAGGGAATTCCCTAAAAATCATTTTTAAGTGCACATAAAATTCAGTGGCATTAAAGCACGTTCAGTGTTTTACAACCATCACCACTACCTGTTTCTAACACTTTTTCATCATCCCAAACAGAAACTCTACTGTAACTCCCATTTCTCCCCCACCCCCCACCCCTGGGATCCTCCAATCTACTTTCTGTCTATTCGAGTTATTTCTTATAAATGAAATCCTACAACATCTCTCCTTTTGTGTCTGGCTTATTTCACTTAGCATAATGTTTTCAAGGTTCATCCATGCCATAGCATGTATCAGAACTTCATTCTTTTTTCATGACTGAATAATATTCCATTGTGCGTATAATTCCACATTGTGTGTCGATGGGTACTTAGGTTGGGGAATTCCCTGGCAGTCCAGTGGTTAGGACTCGGCACTTTCACTGCCAGGGCCGGGGTTCGATCCCTGGTCGGGAAACTAAGATCCCACAAGCCACACAGCTCAGCCAAAAAAAACCCTTAAAATTAAAAAAAATTTTAAAAGGACCTTTGAAAAAAAAAGAAAGGATACTTGGGTTGCTTTTACCTTTTGGCTATTGTGAATAATACTGCCGTGCACATTTGCAGATGAGTACCTGTTCGAGGTCCTGATTTCAGTTCTTTTGAGTATAGACCTAGGAGTGGAATCGCTGGGTTACATTTCCACAAGTAGTTAAACAAATTTTTAATTAACCTTTTAAATTTTGACATAATTGTAGATTCATATGCAGTTGTAAGAAATAATACAGAGAGATCTCATGTACCATTTACCCAGTTACTCCCAACGGTAACATCTTGCTAAGCTATAGTACAATATCACAGCCGGAATATTTGCTTCGATACAGTCAAGATACAGAACAGTTTCAAGCGTGAAGTATTGATATTTTTAATAATAAGTATATTGGCTAACGTTTATTGAGCACTCACTACGTATTCATGACACACTTATGAATACTTAAATTTTGGCCTGCACATGTTAAAAGATGAAACAGTGTTGAACTGTAGTTAAAACAAAGGATAAGTATTTATTATAGTATTTGGAGCTCTGGTGTACTTTACATGAGAATATTATTGATGCTTTTGTAAATTCAGAAAGTATCAATAAGATGATATAATCTAATAATCCTGGACAGCAATTTTAAGTTAATTAGTATTTTAATATGCTCCCTGAGCCTACTTTTTTAGATATTTCACTAACATAAGAACACAAACAATAAGGCAACTCTTATTTCAGGTTCAAGTCCCCGCCTTTATTTTTTTCCATTTGCTGTTTGTAAGACTTAAGCATCCTAATTTAAAAAGTAATTGCCCATTTTATGAGTGAAAATTGCTTTCTGCTGCAAGTTACAGAGAACTTGACTGCTAGTGGCTTAAGCATCGATAAATGAGATTGATTGCCCCACCTAAGAAGACCAGAAATGGCCAATTGCACAGGCTTCTCAGCCACAGCATCAAGGGCTCAGGCTCTGCCTTTCTTCTCTGGTATCCTCACATGGCTGCCTCATTGTTACAAGGTGGTTGCCACAGCTCTAGGCTTCATCTTCCAGGTCAGGGCAGTGGAAGGGCAAAAAGAGCTGCATCAACTATGTCTGTCTCTTTTTTTTTTTTTTTTTTTTTTTTTTTTTAATGTCTGTCTCTTTTATCAGAAAAACAAAACCATTCCCAGAAGCCCCCACCATGGAGTTCACCTTACATCCCATTGGCCAGAACCAGGTCATATGACCAGCCTTGGTTACCAGGGAAACTGGGAAAGTGGGGAACAGGAATGCTGGGACTGGCTAGGGCTCTCTATGAAGAAAGCCCTATGTGCCTATGAAGAAAATCCAGTCTCTGTTAGCATGGAAGAGGGGGAATGGAATGAAATTGGGTAGGAAACTAATAATGTCTGCCAGATCCAACTGTTAGTATTTGGTGATCCACTTCTAAAGGATTCATGATACAACATCTTGCTGTATTACCTCTTGGGGAGGGGCTGTTTCTTTGTTTTTTTTTTTTTGTTTTTTTTGATAAATTTATTTATTTTATTTATTTATTTTTGGCTGCTTTAGATCTTCGTTGCTGCGCACAGGCTTTCTCTAGTTGCAACAAGCGGGGGCTACTCTTTGCTGCGGTGTGCGGGCTTCTCATTGCGGTGGCTTCTCTTGTTGTGGAACACGGGCTTTAGGCACACGGGCTTCAGTAGCTGTGGCACGCAGGCTCAGTAGTTGTGGCTCGTGGGCTCTAGATCAGAGGCTCAGTTGTTGTGGCGCATGGGATTGGTTGTTCCGTGGCATGTGGGATCTTCCCGGACCAGGGCTCGAACCCATGTCCCCTGCATTGGCAGGCGGATTCTTAACCACCGTGCCACCAGGGAAGTCCCCCAAAAAACACACATTGGCACATAATAAGTATAAACATAGACCAATGTCTGTTTAGGCAGAGTGCAAAGGAATTCAGACCTCTGTCCACTGTCTCTGCCCTTGAGGGGCTGACCTTTCTCGCATCAGGTCGCATCAGTACAGACAAATGTGTGGAAGGCGAGGAGGTGGCTGGCCTAAAACACTGTACAAATGTAGAACATAAAGGGTACTTGAGCATAGAAGGTGGATGCCCAAGGATGTTCAAGTCCATAAAGGGTTGTCTTATGGAAGGGAGGTGGTCTTGTTGGATGGGATGCAGGGTAAGGAGTGATCTGGAGAAAGAATTTAGCTCAATACAAGGAGAAAGTTTCATGAGGAATAGGCTGCCTTGAGAGAATGAATTTCTGGAGGCTGGAGAGAGAGATGGAAGCTGGGGCAAGGATCAGACCCTGAGATTCTTTTGTTTCTTAACTCTGAAGAGCTTCATTTTAACTGGGCACGTCATTTTACTCAGACACTTGGTTACTGGCCTCAGGCTGTGTGCTGAGCTTGGGCTGCAACGATAAATGAAAGTCCTTGTCCAGAAGTTGCCCACAGTCCGCCAGGGAGATGGGCACGTAGTGTATGATGGTGAAGAGTTGATTTGACCTTGGCTGCTGTATAGAGAAAGAACAAAGGGAGCCCAAGAATGGTGTGGCCAGCTCTGCCAGGGGTGTCTGGAAAGGTTTCCCAGTAGAGATAATAGTTGAACGGGGCCTTCAAGGGTACCTTTGATGGTATGGGCAGGTCACTTAGGTGGGGGCCCATCTGCCCAACCCCAGCCTGGGTCTATGCCCCAGGACCCCTCTACCCTAAATGGTCTTTGATAAACCCTGACTGTGGGGCAGTGTAGGTGGGGAAGGGAGAACTCAGAAAATGGGGCAGACCTGGGCCCTGTCCTCCAAGAGCCCACTGAATTGGAGGTGGCATGTGAAGTGCCAGGTGGGTGTCAGAGCACAGAGCCATGGGAGTGATGGCCTCACCTGGCTACTGAAACCAATTCCCAATTTACCAATAATTTTCCCACTATGATGTCATTTGTCACAAAAGCCACATGCGGTGAGCAGAGCTGTTACTACCATTGCCTCCTCCCCTGTATCCCAGACCAAGGCCACGAGCGCCAGCTTGGCTGAGGCCACACAACTCATAAGGGACCTTGATCACTGGATCCCGTGGGCTTGAGTGACTTGGGTTTGTGTTCAGAGTAGGACTTGGAAAGCAGACAGGAAGCGAGGAGAACAAACACACCTCATACCAGGTATCAATTTGTGCATAATCAAACGCAACAGGCTACTTTTTTTTTTTAAACAGAATAACCTGTTAATTGATACACTTATTGATTGGAGCTATTGACCATTGTGCTATAAAGATCTGTGGAGAAAATTTAGAGAGTTTATACCTGCTGTGCCCTGGGAAGTCATACCCTGGAATGGCAAAGTGCTTGGATATTGGCTCATTTATTGGGCAAATTGCTAAATCTCTGTGAGTCTCAGTTTTTCTCGTTTGTAAAATGGGGATAATAGCACCTGCTTTATATGCTGTGGCTTAAATAGGGCAACACATACAGAAAGTCCTCCATAAGTTAGGCTGTTCTCATTATCATTATCAGTGTGACTTACCAGAGGGTTGTACGCAGCACAGGGGAAGAGTAATAATAATGATGACAGCGATGATCATAGTAACAGCTCACGTTTTCTAAGCATACACGTGGCACATTGGGTGCCACGACAGTCCTTGGAGTAGCATGGTGAGCAGCCTCTGGCTGTAAGGGGCGCCTAGTCGTTAGGGGAAGCCCGGTGTGGTATTGGAGCCCAGGAAGAAGCACCCAGCCTGGGTGGAGGCATATCCATTCCTGTAGGTGTCAAGACTTGAACACCCACGAAGAGCCAGGCCCTGTATCCGGACAGAGAGTATTTCACACGGATGCCGCGACAGAGGTGGCATCTGCCCATCTTCTCGCCTTGCTGAGGGATGGGCGCCTCTTTTTACTTTTGTGGAGCAGTTCACTCTCCTGCTGACATCTGTCTGGGATCAGGCAGCCTGGGTGGGAGGGGGAAGCTCATGAGACTGGCATGTAGCAGACAAAGTCAGTGAAGCGGGGAAGGGGTTCATCTTGGACTCCAAGTCAGACCCTGGCACATAGTAGGTGCTCAGGAAACTGGGGTCCTCACGGTCCTTTATGCCTGACGCTTGGCATTTTCACTCTTGGTCTTGCCAGCTTTCCAGGGGGAGAAGCTTGGTGGAGGGTTTGACTCGCCTCGGGTGTAGTAGGCAGGGTTGAGCTGCTTTGTGGCTGTGTCACAGGATGGGGTCCAGAAGACTCTTCCAAACAGGGAACTTCTCCCCAAAAACCTTTTCCCCAAAGGGAGGAACTGTCCTCCTTCCTGCCCTTATGTGCCTGCTCCTTCTACCTTCACAGAAGGGGCCGGGAGGGGTGTGCCAGAGTCCCATCAGCACATGAGTTTGGTCTTGTGCTGGATGGGATTCGGCTGCCCCTTCAAGGTCCGAGGTACTGATGGATGTGGATTATACAGCCACATCCGCTAGGAAGCTGTGGTCGTTATTGACTTTCTTCCTGAGAACGCCTCCAAAATAAACTTGCCTACATTCATGTCCTTATCGCAGTGTCTTGTCCCAGAGAACCCACTATAGAGGTGGTCAGTCGCAACCCATTCTGACTCTCGAAGCAGAAGCGGAGTTCATTGCAAGCCCGTCAGGAGGCTCAAGGACCACACTTAGCCAGACAAGGACCCAGGGAAGCCCCCGAGAGCCCAGGCACCGGAGATGCAGTAATCAGGAGAGTCTGGCCCAGGGCTGCCCACACCCCTGTGGCTGAGAGCACTACTGCTACCCTCCCCAGTAAGATGACTCACAATAGGGGAATTGCCTTGAAATAGGAAGCAGGGGTGGGATGCTGGGTAGACCCTTTCCTGGGGAAAAAAGTTCACTACAGCCATGTTCAGCATCAAACACAGAAGTGCCATGTTGTGGGGTAAAAAGGATGCTGCTGATGAAAGGCCGAGCATTGATTGGCCCCCAAAAGACAGTCCCCTCAGGCAGCCTGGCTGGGTGTGCTTACAGCATCCTCCTGGCCCTCCGGGCACCCGTGTGGGCTAGGAAGGTGGAAGAAGGTAGGGCCGGCAGGAGGAAGTGCCGGGGAAAGACGGGGCCCCGAAGATCAGCTGACTGGGGCTCTGTGCCCATGACGCTGTTGACCTTTGGGGAAAGGAGGAGGAGTTGAAGCCACCGAGCTTGCTCCCTCTGGGGACGCTGGCTCTGTCTCTGACTTCTTATGTGTTTTAGTCAAGGTCCACTTCATGGTAAGGAAAGGAGAGCCGCTCTGCTTTCTGTGTTCGTTCTCACTTGGAGCTCAGTCAATGTGTCCCATCCATCTTTTCATGTCAGGTCACACAGGTTGGTGGCCACACACAGGCTTGTGTAGCCTTGGGTGAGGAGCCCCCTGGAGGTCCTGTCCGCCCTGCCTGCTGGTGGGGCTGTCAAATGGAACTAACAGCTCTGTCCAGACAGCAGGAGCTGTGGGTGGGCAGGACTCTTGAAGGTGGTATGGACCCAGTGACAATAAGGGGTCTGTCTCCCTAGGATAGGGCCTCACTCCTGGAAATGGATGTCAGGGTGGAATGGCCACAGCTGCTTTTGTAGCTGCTGTTGAGAGCCTTCCGGGCACTGGTGTTCCTGGTGTGGCCAGGACAAACAGCATCCTCATCCCGTGGGGCGTTTGTATAGACAGACAGAACTGAATCCTAGAATCTCTGAGGGGGAGGGATCCAGAAATTGACATCTGTAACGAGTGCCCATCTAGATGCTTTTTATGTGAGAAGTTTGCAAATCTTTGTTATAGCTCTTTGGAGGGGCCGCCCATGGCAGGGATTCCTTTCCTCTCTTGGTAAGCTAACTCAGTCCTGCCTGGATTCACAGCAGATCTAAAATGATGTGTCTTCTTTCCCCAGCCGTTGGAGGAGTGTGTTTGTTGTGCTTTGTCTTTTGGAGACAGAAAGACTCAAGAGCTGAAGGTTGCTTGGGATGGATTTCAGGAGGATGTTGACTCCAGAGAAGCAGGACCAGGCCTAGGGCAACCCGGATGGGCCATTATTACTGTGAAGACAATTATCTTAGGATTGTCCAATCACCTGGCCTGAGGCTGGCCATGTGGCAGCTGTAAAAAAAGCCATCGGCGCGTAGCCCTGAAGATTTAGCCATTTGCTGAAATTCCAGAGTCGGCGCTAACGCCCCTGGTGATGCTGAACAACTCTGAGACCTTCTCCCTTTCCTCCCCAAAAGGCGTGCGCCTTGATCGAGTGCGTGGAGGCCGCCAGAAATACAAGCGACGGCTGGACTCAGAGAGCAGCCCGTACCTGAGCTTACAGATTTCTCCTCCTGCTAAAAAGCCATGTGAGTGCAGGGCAGTCCCTGCCCCTCTTGCCAGCATCTGTTCCTGGAACATCTGGTGTCCCTTTGGGGAAATGCCATCTTCACACTGCTGGGTTATGGGGCACAGAGGGTCACGGGGAAGGGGCATCAGTGTCTGGCATTAGTATCGGGTACTTCAGGCTTCATTCAGAAGACCTTTCCTGTGGCATTTACAGAATGTAGCTCCAAATGCAGCATGATCCTAAGAGGGCACAGGCCCAGCATCCCTCACCTCCCACTCGCATCACGTTCATCTCAAGAGAATTCACCAGGCAACTTCCCTTGTTGGGATATTTCCCAAGAGCCCAAATCATTACTGCCAGCAACTCTGTGGAGTCAGAAAGGGATGGACTGGGAGTTTGGGGTTAGCAGATGCAAACTATTACATATAGAATGGATGGACACCAAGGTCCTACTGTATACCACAGGGAACTATAGTCAATGTTCTGGGATAAACCATAATGGAAAAGAATATAAAAAAGAATGTATATATGTATAACTGAGTCACTTTGCTGTATAGCAGAAATTAACATATCGTAAATCAACTATCACCAATAAAATAGAAGGAAAGAGAGAGAAAGAGAGAAAGAAAGAGGGAGGGAGGGAGGAAAGGAAGGAAGGGAGGGAGGGAGGGAGGAATGGAGGGGGGTTTTTAGCCATGTTTGAGCTTCCTGGGGCTCCTCGGAACCCGACTTTTCTTCCTGAGCCATCTCAGGTTCCACCTTGGCCCCTTTCCTCTTTTCCCAGGCATTTACATTCTCCCTTTTGTTGTTGCAGTGACTAAAATCGTCTCCTACCTGCTGGTGGCTGAGCCGGACAAACTCTACGCCATGCCACCCCCTGGCATGCCAGAGGGCGACATCAAGGCTCTGACCACTCTCTGTGATCTGGCAGACAGGGAGCTCGTGGTCATTATTGGCTGGGCCAAGCACATCCCAGGTGAGTCCCATAGGACTGGGGGAGAGTGTAGTCAGAGGCTCACAGCCGCTCTCCCGTGGCTCTGGTTCTGATGCATGGGAGCCCGTGACCCAGGAGCCCTGTGGAATCTTGGGAAAACGATTTTTCTCTGGCCTCCTTTCTCTCTTTGTGGGATTGGAGGTGAGCAGTTGTTTGGAAGGTCCAGTGATGTTCCTGAGCTGCTGGGGGCTCTTCAGAACGGATTAGCATCCTAGCAGGGCTATGATTGCTTCCACAATAGGTAATAATCAGAGCAGGTTCTTTGAATCCTTAAAGGCCAAAGAACAGGGTTTTATCCTAAATCTTATTGGCAATATACTGGAAAACAGCACAGAAGAGGGATTGGCTCTCGTTTCCTACTAGAGGCAGGTGAAGTGGAGTGGTTAAGAACATGCGCTTTGGAATCAGACTGGGATTCAGGTTCTGGGTCTGCAACTTGCTAGCTGTGTAACCCAAGGCAGGTCGCCCGACCTCTCTGCAAACAGGAAGTACCAGCTGTACCTCCTTCATGGGCTTTGATGTGGGGATGAAATGCGAGCGTGTGTGTGATGCTTTGGCACATCCTGACGTCAGCCACATGCTCACTCTTGCCATTTGCCTGATCTTAAGGGAGGCCTGTCTCTTAGTTTGGATTCTGTGATTTTGAAGATCATTTCTGGCATGAAAAGTACATGTTACGGATGTGTTTTGCGTGATCCGGATTTCTCTTCGCTGCATGTGGCCCCAAACCCCTCTTTAGGTCTTTTTCATTTTGGATAAAGGGACGGAGCTGATTTTTAATTTGTTTTTGTAGAGTCCGATACCCACATATTCTGCATTACACCCTTCTTGGGGGGCTTTCTAAAGTCTGTGCAGTTTATTCCTTTGCGGTCCTAACAGCTTGGCTGATAGTGTCAGGGAGACATCCTGTTCTCTGGCAGTGACCTACCATGGACTCAGATTCTTCCTAGCTTTGTAACGTGGGACAGTTTATCTTCCCGTCTCTAGATCCTTTTTGTGTTTGCCACCGGCTCTGAAAGATGAATACAGCATGCATGGTTATGTAGCAAAGGTGTCCGAAACTTTAGATGCCAAGGCCCACAGTTGATTGGGGCAAGTCAGAAAGTCCTTATATAAGATGTTATGGGCATAGCTTACAGGAAGGAGCCTTCCTGCGGACAACGGCTCAGAGGGGGTGCTGGTGTCACTTAGCTGGCAGGAAGCCTAGAATTCCTTCCACAGGGACTCCCTGACTCACGGGTGGGCTCCCTGGGGATCTGGGCTGGAGCGCCCTTACTAAGGAGCTCAGCCTCTTGGGATTACACACTCAGTAGTTTTTGAATCTGCCCTGTGCTGATTCAGCACCACTGTGGGGTCAGGCCACTGCTTAAGACACCTCAGCCTGGATTGCTCCACTAACCCAGGGCCAGGTTAGGCACAGCTCCCCCTGCACACACCCCCTTCCCATCACACACTCCTCTTCCAGGCTGAGCAGATACTGCATCGCAGCCACGGCTCAGGAGTGGCTCCTGGCGGGCCTGTGGGTCACCGCCTGCTTCTTCTAGCACCTTGTGCCCACAGTAACCCCCAGGGGGTAGAGTAGAACCAGGAGGCAGTGCCTCCCTTGCACCCATTTTCCTTCTCATCTCCCAGCCCCACCTCCCGTCTGTGCACAACCAAGGGTGCAGTGGGCAGAGCAGAATGGTTGCTGAGGGCACAGACTTTGGATTCAGGCAGACCTGGCCTCTCATCCCAGCTCTGTCCTTACTGGCTCTGTGCGAGATGCTTCCTTTTTCTGTGCGTCAGGGTCCCCACCTGTGAATAGTAGAGCCTCCCTCACTGGGTTGCTGGGAGGACCTGGCTTGCTTAGCCCAGGCCCCGCACAGAGTGGGCACCTGATAAATGGCAGAGACTGTGACCATTGTCGTTGCTAATAGTATTAAAAGCCTCCTTTCACATCATCATTTCTCCTTGTCCAAAGCTGAATTCTTTTTGCTTAAAAAATAAAATAAACATAGGGGCTCATTTGTCTGTCTCAAATGCTAATTTGCCTATTTTGCATACATTTGCCTGCTGAATTATTTGGGCCTGACCTTCTAGTGTTTAAGGTAAAATTAATTAATAGGATCTCCTGCTACTGCATGTAAACCTCATATTAAGGGTGATGACATAATCAAGTGCCTGATAGAGTTAAACTAATTGACTTAATCCCATCTCAGATTAGATGGAAAATTTATCTGAAGACCTGGTCAGAGAATGAGAAAGAGAATGAGAAACAGGGCAGGTTGAGTAGGGAGGATACAAGCCAGGGCCCCACCCTGGGACTTTTGTCAGCAACTGTCCATCTTGGTCCCTGGGCAGACAGAAGGACTGGCTTGGCTTCTTTAGACGGCTCAGTTTAGAGCTCTGGAGAGGAGCCCAAGCCGCTGCCCTGAATTAAGCACAGGATACCACATTTCATGCCTCAGTATCGTCTAATCCAGAGCCTGGCACACAGAGGGTGCTTCCTACTTGCTTTTGCATGCATTTATTGAGCACTAACTGTATGTAAACTCTCTTGCTAGGAGTTGTGGCCCATCTAAAGAATTAGATTAATTGCTGCCCTAAGGGTCTCATTTGGGAATAAGTTAGATAATTAAAAAAAAAACAAAAGAAAAAACTTTTTTCATGGAAAATTTCAAACAAAGGTAGACCAAAGAGTATGATGAACCTCCCCATTACCCTGCTTCAACAGTTATCCCCCCACGGCCAATCTTGTTTCCTCTCTACCCACCCATTTCCCACCTCCTGTATCTCAGACGTGAGAAGGCAGATGCTTAGTTAGAATGCAGCAGGAAGAACCACAAGATGGAGTGCAGAGGCAGGAGGGATGCCACGGGCTTCGGGGGAGAGAGCAGAACAAGAGTGAGGCCTTCAGGATTGATGGGCAAGTGGCCATGGAGGAAAAGTCCAGAGGGACATTAAGTGCTGTGCATAGAAGCGGACATATTCATGCGGGCACTGAGTGGCCAGCTTAGCCGGAAGGAAGGCTCATTTGAGCACAAACTCATTCCCAGCACTCCCCTCCCTCTTCCCCATATTACTGAACACACAGGATACTTTTGCAAGGGTGAGTTCCGTGGGAAAGCTGGGGCTGCTTGTGGTTCCCCCAGAACAGCAGCCACTCTTTTGTTTGAGTCAGTCTGAAGTTGCCCACCCCAGCACAGGCTTTTCCCTTGAGTTGAATTTTCCAAGTACTGGGCTGCCCAGAGAACAAGCCCAAGTCTTTAGAGCGTCCACCTCTTACTCCCCATGAGCGAGAGATTAGAACAAGAGGCAGCAAACATTCGCAGGCACTGGGTATCACTTGATGAATTGCAGCCTGCAGATGTTATTAGGTGTTATCCTCCCAGCCCAGGCAGCCCCGAGGGTGCCCCAGCCAGGACAGCCTCCTCCAGCTGGCCCTGCCCAGCCCAGGCCGACACGTGCACGGCCTCTGCAGGGGAGCCCCCCCACCAGAGGCCTCCAGCGGAGGGTCCCTCAGAGACCCTGCTACCAGGAAGCCACCGTCTGGCTTGCACTGGGGAGAGAAGAACACCAGCGGCCGATGAAATATGGGCTGCCGAGTGACAGCAGCTGTGTCTGGAGTGGCCTCAGATCCTATAATCACATCTCCCTTTATTACCTCTGCTAATGGCCCTCCAGGTCGACAGAAACGATAATAAATTAACAGATTATGAACTCCACTTGCCACAAATTATGTGCTCTTTTTTTTTTTTTTTTTTAAATTCTAGAAGCTCATACTGTCGAATCACTGGGGGATGGGGGCTTGGGAAGAGCCTGAATGTTATTAGATCAGTTGGTGCCGATAAAGCAACTTTCCGGGGGCAGCAGAGCTCAAGGTGGGAGAGGTGGGAGTAGGCAGCCAGCTGGGAGAGCCCCAGGGGCACGGGCCACACGTAGCCTCTCCCAGCAGCCCCCCTGCCCCAGGATTGCTGATCAGCTGATGGAGGAAACTCAGTCCAGCACAGGAACGCAGAAGTGAAGGGTGCATTGCTGAAGGGCAGGGAGGAGTGCTTCAGCTCCTTTGTTTGGGTTTAATAAAAGAAAGAATATGTGCTTCCGGTAAAGATGTGGCAGAGGGGTGGAAGTGATGCGTTCCAAATACCCATCTTTCTTAAGCCTCATTCTGGGAATTTGTGTATGTGTATAGCCACTGTGTGTGTGTCCCCTCCCTGCCATCGTTCATACTATAACACTGCTTTACACTCTTTTTTCATTTAGTTATATGAAATAGTAGCATTTACTATATGCTAAGCCGTGTTCTAAGCAGTCCACACGTTAGCTCATTTAATCCAAACAACCCAATGGGGTAAGTACTATTATTATTCCCATTTTACAGATGAGGAAACTGGGGCGCAGAAAACGTGCCCAGGGTCACAGCCAGTGGTCAGCAGAGCTAGGATTCCAACAGACAGGCTGGCTCTGGCATCTGTGCCCTTAATAGTTAACATCTTTCTTGGGCAGTGAGTATCTCTACATCCACATTCATGGTTCTTCCTTATTCTCTCTAGTGGCTTCTACTGTTCCATTCACCTTGCTAATAATTACATTTATTACATTTATATAATAAGTACATATAGTACATTGGTTACATTTAGGTTGTCACCTGCTTTGGGTTGTTACAAACAGATCTAGCAAACAGCAATTTCACATTTATCTTTGTATGTTTATGCATACTTTTCTTTCTAGGAGAAATTCCTAGCAGTGAGAGCTGGAGCTCTTCTTACAGCTGTAACCTCATGGGGACATGCCGTAACTTGGGGTGTGGCTTTCCCTCTTGACTGAGCTCTTGAAGGCAGGGATCGGCTCTGGTTCCAGCTGGCCATTCTGTCCCTGGTGCCTAGCACAGGGCCTGGCACTTAGTAGGTGCTCAGAAAGTATGTGGGGCGTGAATGAGGGGGCAGAGCATGTTGCTCATGTTCTCCTAGCCGTGAGCCTCTCGTGAATCTTTTGTCTTTCGTTTCCAGAAGCCTAGCTCCTACCTCACCCTCCCTCTCTGCCACCTTCCAATTCAATTGTCTATTAATTTTGCCCCGTCCACCTCCTACATCTTCCCTCCCAGTCTGTCTGCCTTCAGACCCGCACCCCCAGTGCAGTCCCACACGTCCCTACGTACACACACCCCCTGTGCTGGCTGATTGGTATCTGTTAATTAATGTCGCCCCAGGCCTCTCCTGCTCAGAGGCCCGATAAGGGAAATTGGATGTCCATTTCTATCTATCTTTCATTACCACCCGGCTCTCCCTGCCACCACGGGCAGCCCACACCCGCTCCCACTCTGGGATCTGGACGACAACACACGAGCACCTGACCCCTCTGTGCCACAGCCTCTCCCCCGAGAAGGCGCATCAATCCACGCTCACCCCGTGTCGGCCGTATAATCGCTCCAGCTCTGTGGGCGATCACCCAGGGATGCCAGCAGCCGGGTGGTGATCCCAGGTCCGGGTTGTACAGATCGGCCTGCGAACTGTGATAGTCAGACTAAAAAGGGTGTTTACTGGGGAAGGGGTACCTGCTGAGCGAAGGGGCTTCCTCCTCTGGATGCCCCTTACAGTTGGACACTGGTTGTCTCGCTGGTTGGAAAACAGGGAGGGACAGTGGCTTTTAGAGACAGAGGACGGCAGATGAGGGTGGAATAGACTCCAAGAAAACCCAGAGGGATGGGCCAATCCAGAGGCTTGGGACCACCCCGGGCCTCCAGTCTGGGGGCCGGGGAGAAGAATCACGTCAATAGCGTGCTAACAACAACAACAACAACAGTAATAGTACCTGCCTTCCTCGTTCATGTGTACTGAGCACCAACTGTGTGCAGGGGGAGGTGTTAGGTGCGTCCCACGGCCATCTCTTTCCATCCTCACCGCACCCCTGCATCCAAGTGGGGTTAGGTTCTAGGTCAGCAAGAAAAGAGTCCTACATAAGCAAAATTACCCGTGGAGCTCCCTTAATTTCAGTGGTCCATGACGGGTGCGTAGTGCAATGGCTTTGTGGATACCTTTCCTTTTTGGCACATCGGGTGTGGTCAGTCGTGGAACCCGTCACTGAGTTCCTGGTTGAAGTTACTGATGGCCAGGCCAGTGGGGGTCTGACCTCTGGGAGGACAGGCTGCCTGTGAGAAAGTGCCCCCTGACCCTGGGCGCTCTTGAGCTCTTAGCAGCCCCAGGCTGTGGTCACTGGCCGGGAACAGCTGATTCCTCCTCTTTCCTGGTTGGGCCCCTGGGTCTCGGCACAGCTGAGACTCTGCATTGAGGTCAGGCGTCACTCGAAAGCACTAAAGCCTCCCCTGCACTGAGCAGAGAGGGGGATATGGAAACTCCTCTGAGTGGAAGGCACCCTATACTGCCACCTCCTGATTCTACTATGAATTCAATAACTCCTTAAATTACAAATGCATTTAATTAATCAAAAAGCCTCTCTGCACATTCGAAAAATACCATAGAACTAACAATAATAATGATAATAACAACCGTCAACATTGACTGAGCTCTTGTTAAGCCTTTTCCATGAATTCCATGTCTGACTCATTCACCAAGGGAAGGACAATGAGACCAGCAGGTGAAAGGGACGGGCAGGGTCCAGAGGTTCCCCACCAGCGCCAGGGAGGCCCCCTGACCTCTGCTGCCCTGCTTGCCCCCTCTTCCTGCAGGCTTCTCCAGCCTCTCTCTGGGGGACCAGATGAGTCTGCTGCAGAGTGCCTGGATGGAGATTCTCATCCTGGGCATCGTGTACCGCTCGCTGCCCTACGACGACAAGCTGGTGTACGCTGAGGACTACATCATGGATGAGGAGCGCTCCCGCCTCGCGGGACTGCTGGAGCTCTACCGGGCCATCCTACAGCTGGTGCGCAGGTACAAGAAGCTCAAGGTGGAGAAGGAGGAGTTTGTGACGCTCAAGGCCCTGGCCCTGGCCAACTCAGGTACGGGCGGGTGTGGGGCGTCCAGGGGGAGCTCCAGGAGGTCTTCTGGGGAGTACAGCTCTGGGGCCTGTGAGCAGGACCTCTGTAAGGGGCAGGAATGGTGTGAGGACGCCAGAGCTTCTTGTCACCAAAGATTGTGCAAGGGGTGGCCTGGAGTCGAAGAGATGGTGATGAAGACTGGCATTGGCTGAGTATTTCCTAAGGCCTTGATTTGCAGGGCATCCTGCTGGGCCCTTGCCATGAAGATCAGCACAGGGTTAAGGGCACAGATTTTAGAGGCAGGTTGCTAAGAGTCAGATCCTGCTCCTGCCACTTGGGCAAGTCTGTGCCGCACTTCACTCTGTGCCTCGGTTTCTTCATCAGTAAAATGGGAACAACAAACAGTCCAGAAGACTCCACCCCAGAAGACTACGGAAGGGATTTATTTATATACAGTAATGCTTACACCATGCTTGGCATATAATAAGTACTCAGTCTGTTAAATCAGTTAGCCATGAACTGATTTCATCTTACAGTCAACCCTATGAGCAAAGTTATTGTTTTAACCCCATTTTACAGATGGGGAAACTGGGGCTTGGGAAGGTGAAGCAAATTGCCCAGGGTCACACAGTTAAAAGAGTGTCAGACAGAGCTAGGACCCAAACCAAGGTCCTCTGATTCCAAAATCGACTCCAAGCTTATACACACTCCTTGAGTCTCCCGCTCAAATTGCTCAGGCCCAAGAGAGAAAACTTTCCTGGCATTAAAAAGGAGGCTTCACTCCATTTCTTTTAGCGCCCACCAACTTCTAGCTAGACTATCTGGGGAGAGGGACCGGGCATTGGTAACTCAGGTGAGTGAGCTTGAATGTAACCTGTGTCCACACTCTGCAGGTACCAGGCCAGGTGCAGGGGTTGTGGTGGGGATTGCAGAAGAAGGAGAAAGGCAGGGTCCCTGTGTCCTAAAGAGAGAGTGTCAGGCACGCAGATACATAATTCTGCTGCTGGGCGCATGCAGTAGTCAATTGCTCAGATCTCAGTCAAGTTCAAAGTGGACCCAAGTTCAAATTCTAGCTCTGATACTTACTTAGTAGCAGTGTGACCTTGGGCAAGTTGGCAACCTTCCGTGGCTCTGTCCTATGTGTAAAGTGGGGATGTCCCCATCCCTCCTCCAAGCACTTTTTTAAATGATTGACTGAGGATAACACGCTTAGCCCAGTGCCTGGCCTAGAGGAAATGTTCAATAAATATTAATTATTATCATTATTATTAATATTAGAGAAAACAAGTGTTATCAGTGTATGGAAGAGAGAGAGCTGGTTCCAGATGGAGACAGTACAAACAGGGGAACCAGCCAGTTTGCTCAATGCTGTCACACTTTCACTGGAAGTTCCATGTCCTGGGAAACCTCAATCCCTGTAAAACTGAGACAGTTGGTGCCCTAACAAATGGCTTCACAGAGAATACAGGGGATGCTGTCACTGCCCCACTCAGACACCCTTACTGGGTTAGTGCATCCGTGCCCCAGCTGCTGAATTTTGCTGCTGATAGCACACAACTGCCCCCTTCGCCAGAGACCTACCCTCACCTGCCTTGCTTGGAGGGTTACATATCCAACCCCCCGCCCCCTTCGCACCTTCAGCCAAAAGCGGACCCACACAGGGGAACCAAAGGCTGGACTCCTGGAGTGGGATCAGGCACAAGCCAGGCTGCGTGCATCCTTACCGTGCTTGCCCCGCCCTAGCCCTATCCTGCCTCCTCACCTTCCTTTCTCCTGAAAGCACGCTCGCCACAAATTCCATGCATCCGAACCCCCATCTCAGGCTCTGCTTCCAGGGAATATGACCTAATAGACAGAAGGAAGCTTTTTTTTTTTTTTTAGTTCAAATCGCTTTTATTAAAAAACTAATGCAAAAAAAGAGTTAAACATTTTACATACTTCTGTAGAGACCATTTACACACACCTTGATTCCAAAATTGTAATGTAGTCTGTTAGAGAATGCTAACGCTGTTGGTTTCTTTTTGGTACAGTTTCAGATTGACAGAATAACTGAGCAGATAGTATATCGAGTTCCATATACCATCCCACCTTCATTCCCCAGCCCCTGCACACAATTCCCATTAACATCTTGCGTCAGTCTGGTAATTTGTTGCAATTAATGAGCCAATTTTTTGTTTAATCTGACGGCTTTTTTTTTTTTTTTTAGTTTCGTTTATTTATTTATTTTTGGCTGCGTTGGGTCTTCATTGCTGCGCGCTGGCTTTCTCTAGTTGCAGTGAGCGGAGGCTGCTCTTTGCTGTGGCGCGCGGGCTTCCCACTGCAGTGGCCTCTCTTGTTGCGGAGCACGGACTCTAGGCGCGCGGGCTTCAGTAGTTGTGGCGCACGGGCTTAGTTGCTCCGCGGCATGTGCGATCTTCCCAGACCAAGGCTCGAACCCATGTCCCTTGCATTGGCAGGCGGATGCTTACCACTGTGCCAGCAGGGAAGCCCAATGAGCCAATACTGATACATTATTATTAACAAAAGTCCACAGTTGCCTTCAGAGCTTTTTGTGTTGTCCGGTTCTATCAGTTTTGACAAATGCACAACGACAAATCTCCATCATCACATATCATGCAGAATAGTTTCACACCGTCACAGTTCCCTGCGCTCTCCTATTCCAAGGGAAGCGTTGTCATCAGCGGTTGTAGAGGGACTGGGGGTTTGGGTGGGCCGAGGAGGAGAGGGGACCAGTGAAATCAGAGGACACAGGGCAAGCACAGCGAGATGCAGCAAGGCTGCCCAGACGCTGGAGGGCACCTCCTGGATGTTGGACTCTCCTGACCACTTCTCACAAGACCCGGAGCTCACGCTTGCCCAGGCCAGGAGAGGAGCGTGAGGAAGTAGGAGGCCACTCAGCTGTCACCTCCACCCACTCCTCAACGCCAAGCTTTCAGAGGACCCTTTAGCTCTGCCAGCTGCTCTGGCCTTAGGTCTCAGTACGTACAGACAGGCACGCATGCACATGCGCACACACAGACATAGACACGTACAAGTACAAATCACCTGAGGACCGACGGAGCCCGGCAGGAGCTGCCGCTAGCATCAAGCTTTGCCGGAGTAGGTGCTTTGCCATGAGAGACAAAGTGCCGGGAACCTGGACTTCTTGCCCCAGTGGCATTTACCAGGCCATCCTGCAGCTCTGTGCAGGTTCAAGAGCTCCAAGTGGAAAAAGAAGAGCTTGTGATGCCTCAGGCCTGGGCTGTGTCATGGAGCGATCAGATGCAGGCAGGAAACAGAGAAAGAGCAGGCCTGTTCGGAGGTTAGGCTAGAAGAGCTGTTGGTGTCAGAGCAGAGGCTCCAGAACTCTGAAGGGAGTGGGGTGGAATAGGGTCAGTATAGGGAGCCGTGAAAGGTTGTGGAGGAGCGACCTGTCCCCAGCAGCGAGGTAGGACAGTCACCCAGGCAGACAGCATGTTAGCTGGAGGAGAGACAGGGGCTAGGAGATCACTGGAGTGGTGCTGGTGGCAGCCCCGAGGGCCACCACGGGTGCCACTGCGGAGGCTGAGTGGGCGGTAGCAGGTCAGAGGCTTTGGCCCCAAACCACGCCCCCTCGGAGCCTGCTGGCTGTCTTTCACCCCACCTCCCGGCCTCTCCAAGGCTCCCTGACAGCAGAAAAAATTCATAGCCATTGATTTTGTAATTAACAGTTTATCAATGCCATCGATACAGACTCGCTGATGGATTGCAAAGGAATTAATCTTCCAATGTTATTTTATTTCATTTTTGGTCGAAGGCAGCTGCCAATTTTGGCCTCCTTGGGGAGCGTGGGGTGGTGGGGAGAGGAAACCGGCAGGAAGGAAAGGAATCTGGATGGCCAGGTCCCAGCCTTACAGGGACTAGTGCATCTTGGCTGCACGCTCTGGAATCAGCCAAGAGTGTAGGAATGGAGCCACGCTTCATCCCCAGCTGGCAAAGGAAGAGTCCTCACCGCCTTGGTAACAAGGAGCAGAAAAATGTGGAGGAGTCTTAGGTATGGGGCCGGCCCTGCCAGAGCATTCTCCTGCAGTCTGAGTTTTCACAGTAATGATAATAACAACATTTATTAGTGCCTGATGACGTGCTAGTTCATTTTAACCCGCACCACTACCCTGTGAGGTAGGCACTCTCATTTGCTCCATTTCACAGATGGGAAACAATCTCAGAGAGCCTAAGTAACTTGGCCAAAGTCACACAGCATCTGAGACTCCAGAGTCTTATGCACCTCATTCTACTGCTATTCTCCTAAGAAAAAGAGACAGGACTCTTGGAGGCATGGGCTGAGTATGGATCCAAAATGTCAGAGGGAATTACTGGGGTTAGCCAGTTGGTACAACTGCCCTTGGCAGTCTGGTATCTAAACCAACCCAGCATGCAAAGGAATTGCCCTGCTTTTTTTTTTGAAGAATTCAGGAAATTTGCCCAGTCTTCCTTGACAACCCACCCAGGGCTTCAAGTTCCCTTGATTCACATGCACCCTTACCCTCCCACCTTTGGCAGGCCCTGCGGGCTGCAGTTCAGGGTGGTGGCTCGATATCTTTCAGGCATATCAGCAGAGGGCTGGTTATTTTCCCCAAGGCCATGAAGTGGGTTCTACTTTGCTTCTGCTCAGACCCAGCTGTCAGCAGGCACCTCCCTGCCCCTCTGGGATTTAGGTAAATTTCATTTGGAGTTCATGGCCTGAGCCCAAAGCCCTCCCCAGGATTCTGTAGAACTCCCAAGAGCATCTTCCATCACTGTGCCCCATGTGTCCAGCCATGCTATCTTAGTCCCCCCATATCCCCCCACCACAGGGCACCCAGACACAGAGCTCAGCCCCTTTATCTGTGTATGTAACAGCTATTTTGTAAGGTTAGTGAATGCGCTGAAGACTTGAGCTGGTGCCTAGTGGCAGCAGTAACAATAATAATCATGATGAAGGTCGTCACGGTCATGACGGTTATGATGGTGGCGATGGCGATGATGATGAAGGTGATGGTGGTGGTGGTATTGATGATTGACGGTGATGATGGTGGTGATAAGATGATGATGGTGATGGTGTTAATGATGATGCTGGTGGTGGTGGTGGTGATGGTGATGATGATACCACTAGCTGGGCATTTATTTTGTGACAAGTACTGTTTTAAGCCCTTGATCTATATTAACTCACTTAACCTCTTGAGGTGTAGGTATGGCTATTATCTCTTCAAAAATTAGGACAATGAGGCACAGAGAAATTAAATAACTTGCCTAAAGTCACAGAGCTAGCAGGTGAGGGATGCAAGATTACAATTCCACCAGTTTGGGTCCAGAGTCCACCTGGCACCTCCAGGACAATGACAGGTCTGCTCATGTTTAAGCCCTTCAGGGCCTCCACTGCCACCTCTTGGTGGGTGGGTTCTCAAGAAAAGTCCTCCCTGGATACAGATCTCTCCTTGGGTGTGAACCACAGCTCCGTCATTGGCCTCTGTGACTTTAGACTGGCACCTTAACCTCTCTGAGCCTGGGTTTCTCTCTCTGTAAAGTGAGGATTTGGAAGCCTCCAAAGCAGAGATCCAGGACCCCGGGGTGGCCCCCACGCCCAGGGCAGTGCTCTCCGGCCACGCCCGCTGATGCTCTGCCTTGTGTCCACAGATTCCATGTACATCGAGGATCTGGAGGCGGTCCAGAAGCTGCAGGACCTGCTGCATGAGGCGCTGCAGGACTACGAGCTGAGCCAGCGCCACGAGGAGCCGCGGAGGACGGGCAAGCTGCTGCTGACGCTGCCCCTGCTTCGGCAGACAGCTGCCAAGGCCGTGCAGCACTTTCGCAGCCTCAAACTGCAAGGCAAGGTGCCCATGCACAAACTCTTCCTGGAGATGCTGGAGGCCAAGGCCTGATGGCCTGGCCCAAGGACCGAGTCCCACCCAAGGACAGACAAACCGACGGGGAGACCTCCACAGCCACCAGCCTCAACATTCACGTCCTGTATCATGGCCGCGAGCAGTCCCAGAGGAAGGGGCTCCTGGCCTCCTGGCTGTGTGCAGAGCCCTGGGTGCTGTGGGGTAGGGAACGGGGGTGGGAGGGCAGGGCGCGGGGCTCATCTGTAACTGGCTTTTTCTTTGGTATGTTTTTTCCTCCGCCACGGGCAACGCTGAGGCCTGGGCCAGAGCTGGATCCCCTGAGGCTGGAGACCACCGAGGAAGTGCCCCCTCTCCCTGCCAGATCACCAAGAGGCAGCACTAACAGAACACATTTCCTAACCCCATGCCCGACCCCCCTGTCCTCTGTCCATGGCCTGGGTGGGCAGTGCTTAGCGCCCAGGACTCTGGCATACTCAAGTGGGGTACCTCCTGGAGGTTTCCCTCTCCCAGAGGGCCGTTACTTTCTTGCAGCAGTGCTGCCTACTCTGGGCTTCTGTGGGGCCCCTCGAGGCCCTATGCCTTCCACGGTCCAGACGGCTCCCTCCCTCCATCCTTCCTCTAAGCTCCCAGGCCCGGCTCACCGTCAGGAGAGTAGCGCCAGAACTCATGCGTTTTCCTGGTGACCCCACCCCTCGGTGCGCCCCCTGCCTGCCTGTCACGGCGGCCCCAGGGCCTGTCCCCCGCCTCTCTCCCCCAGGAGCCCTGCTGCTGCTTCCTGCCCTACCTCAGAGCTCACTCCCACAGTGGGTTCAGCCAGCCAAGACTTCCGGGCCCGTGGGTGGGCATGGTGCTGGCCCAGAGAAGAGCAGGGGCCAGGCAACACTCCCCAGCGCTCCCCCTTCTTCTGGCTTCTCCCACTCCCCTGGGGCAGGTCCAGAGCTGGTAGGCCTTGGGAAGTGAGGGAGATGCAGGGGCCTGACCCCGTCTGAGGGCACCCTGGGCACTTGATTCTGGCAGCCCTGGGAGGACCGGGTCAGGATAGTAGGGAGAGGCCCAAACCAAGCTTTGCCGAGCACAGAAAGGCCCAGAAGCAGAGATGAGCAGGCGGGGGAACCCTGAAGACAGAGGCTCGGTGGAGGTCACCAGCCCACCTGATCTTTCCTGGTATCCAGGGGCAGTGGACACCGAAGGCCCCTCCCCTGCATCCCAAGGGCTGGGTGAATCAGCGCCACAGGAGGGGTTGCTCCTGCCATCCTTGGCCTAAGGAGGTGTAGCGTAGCTCCCTGGGTGCACTTAGAAGACCAGCTTTCTGGCAGGACAACCACTCCGGCCCCTCATCAGTCTTCCAGGCTGCTGTGTAAGGTGACAACCACCCCAGTTCGCCCAGGACCGGTTCTGGCACTGAAAGTCCATTTCCTAGGAAACCCTTCAGTCCTGCCCAAATGGGGACAGTTGGTCACCCATTTCTGTGAGTGGCTATGAAAGTTTGTTCTCACCCACCTGTGGTAGGTCTGGGGCAGCCTTGAACATGCCATCCTGTGCTCACGGGGTTGGCTGAGGGCCGCTCAGAGGATCTCCCGAGGGTGAAAGGTTTTGAGCGTTATGGAGAAGCTTCGTCCAATCAGCTGCCTTCTAAAGCAGGGATAAGAGCATCCCCCCTGGGGCACATCCCTGGGGAATCCACACACACATTCTAACCCGACCTCCCGTCACTTGGAGAGGCAGGCAGATCCCACCCACCCGTCGCTAGGACCAGGAGGCCAGGCACCCTCCGCCACAGCCTCGCAGCTTTCCAAGGGAAACAGCTACCGCTGGCTCCACCTCTCCACCCCCAGACACCGCTCCTTCTGAACTTTTGCTGGGACGTGCTGAGGTCACCCCAGGCAGGAGGGTTGGCTAAATCCTAGCAGCTGCTCTCAGATACCTTCACATAGAAAATGTCAGGCGTTCCAAGAGACTTCACAGACCAGCAAAGTGTGCCCCCCTCCCTTTTGCCTGTGGGGATGGCCACAGTCACTTGTCAGTCGGCATTGGAATGATCCGGGATGCTTCAGCCCTAGCTCTCTGTGCAGTCTCCAATCTGGGCGGACAGATGCACAGGTGCCTCTGAGGGACCAGGGGTAAAACCCAGGCCTAACTTAGCCACTGGGGGCCATGCCATGAAGTCTGGACTAGGGAGATGGCACGGTGTGAGAACTTGGGGTCTGCTCTGCAGGAGCCTCCCCTAGCCCCTCACTGTGCTGTGTGCTCGAGGAGGTGGGGCAGAGAGTCGCACCTCATCACCCCGTTCTCTGTAGCGTCACTGCTCAAGCATGAGGACCCAAGCTGTGAGCTGCGGCAGGGGCTGGTGCACAACTGGCCTTTGCAGCCCATCTTTTCTAGAAAAAGCATCTCTAGCTAACAGTGCAACAACTGGTTTGCGGTGGGTGGGTGTTCTGTACACAGGGCAGCTTTGCCTCGCCGGATCACATACATCTGCAAGTGTCCCGGCATCAGAGCCCCTTTAAAGCAAAGAGGGGGCAGTGGTCCTGATGGCTTGGTGCTAATGAGATGGATCCTCCTGCTGCTGCTGCTTTTACACTTAAAAAACACCAATGGCAACAGGAAATGTATCAGTAATGATGAGAATTCTGTCCAATGGGAAAGGCCCTGGTGTGTACTTGATGGATCCATTGGCATTCAGAGAAAAAGTTTAGGAGCCAGCGTCTTAGCTGGAAGTCTAGCCAGCTTTGGGACCTCCCTGGGAAGAGGAGGGGGCCCTGACTTAGTGGAAGACAGTGGAGCAAGGAGAGTTTAGGACACCCCATCCCCCCCAAACAGCAAAACTGAAGTTTACCCGCGAATCCGCTCTTTCTGGAAAATCTGTAAAGAGGAAATAGCCCTGCTCAGTTGTTCTCTCATGATACAGGTCATTGAAATGAACCAAGAAATAAAATGAAAAAAACCCAACCTTGGAGAAGGTGGTATTGGCTGGATTTTGTTTGGTCCCCATGTCTCCACCCTTTCTAAAGATTCTAGACTGGTTTTGCCTCATGTGAACCTTGATGGTGGCTCCCAGTTTGGGCATAGAGGAAACTTCAGTGATTTCCCAGGGCACAATTTAAGAACTGAGTAGGAAGACCAGAGTAGGATGTTGGGTGGGAGGCCATGGCAGGGCCTTAGAGGAGCCAGAATCTGCACCCACCCCTGTGTCAGGGGTCTCCCTTCCCTCCAGACTCTCCCCTTCCCCTGCGCAGTTGGCGAAGGTGGAGGGGGGTTGTGGCGAGGGAAGGTAGTGACAAACTTGTGACCAGAAGACAGAGGGGCCCATGCCCACGGAAGAGCACCAAAGAAAAGCACTATGTTGAGATTGTTTTATTTTCTAATAATGATAATATGGCTGGAATGGCTTCTTAAGATGTATATATTTTTTAAAATGGCGGTCCCTCATTGCATCACCCACCTGTACGTACTTGCACCTCTGTATGTGTTCTCCCAAACACCCTAGGATGCTTCCATCCGGGTCCCATGTATCTGGAATCTAATAAATAAGGAACGGCCTATTGGAGAGTTTCTTCGCACATTATCTTTGCTGGCTGGCTGTCCCCTGGACAGCACTGCCCTCAGGTCTCAGGCTGATGCTAGAAGAGAACATCAGGAGAACCAGCTCAGCCTCAGAGTCCTCTGGGGATTCAAGTGAGCATTAAAATGTGTATTCAGCAGCACAACTCAGGAACGTAACTTGAGCAGTGTGATACAGGTCTGAGAACCACTCTTCTACTTCTTTTCAGACTTTTAGTATTAATGGTGAGGCCTTTATTATTTTCATTAATGTCAGAGAAATGGAGCATCAGGTATATATGAACCAAAAACATTTCATTGCCTTAGGATTTTGAAATGCATCTGTGTGTGCATGCACATGACGCAGACAGTGCAGAAAGCCCACGTGTTGTACCAGGACACACTAAGGACCAGTGAGAGGCAGAAGGGAGGGCCTGAAAGAAATCGAGAGGACTGTATCAGGATTTTTTTTTGTTGCAAGTTAAAGACACCACAGCTTATAAGGCTTACTGGGCTTATTGCCTTGGATATGTGTGAAGTCTAAAAGTGGATCAGGCTTCAGGCAGGGTTTGATCCAGAGGTTCACAAAATCAGTAGGGATCTGGCTCTGGCTCTACATTTGTGATTCTCTCAGTTCTGCCCTCTTCTGTCTGTATGCTTTGTCCTCAAACTAGCCTCTTTCATAGTAGCAAGAAGGCTGCCAGATTTTTATTTAGCATCATGGGGAGACAGAAAAAAAATCTCTTCCTACAACCATGGAAAATATCTGAGAGCTTCATTCTAAATCCCAACGGCTTTTGTGCCTATCCCTTAATGGACCACTGTGACCACCTGGGGGTGGGACCAGTCCCACACATCAGTCTAGCTGCTACACAAAAAGGGTTAGGTTGAAAGTCTAGGAGGTGACCAACCAATCATCATGCCCACGGAACCCACACACCTAGACAACTCAAGGTCTGGTCAACTTTCAGTGGGCTCTTTGTAAGTTTCCTGAAGCTCTTGGAAGAGAAGATCCACATGGCAGTCTTTGAACTCAATGCCTAGCAAGTCTTGTGCATTTAATACATAAACTGTTTGTGGGGATGAAAGTACCTGGTCTGTGGATTATTTTAGGTAAATTCCCAATTCACCTACATCTGGTGCACGTGTACATGTGTGTACACAAACACACAGCTGGTATTCATGCTATTACCTTAAGAAAAAATAATTAGGAAAGCGTCAACCAGAGCATCATATAATGCAATCAAAATAGGAATTTTTATTGGACTCTCTATTTTAGGATTTTCTGTACTACGTCTTTGATTTGTCTAGATAATTGTGATCAGACTAGCTAATAGCTCATTTTTTCAAAGACTTAACCCTCATCCATTTCTTTATCTCTCTTCATTCGTTCTCCAAATATTCCCCCCTTCATGTTAGCAAAAGAATTGAAGCTTCAAAGAAAGGGGAAAAAACACAACTGAGGGTCATTCAACAAATATTTACTGAGGGTCTGCCCTGTGCCAGGCACTGTTGGGCAGAGAGACTATATCAGTAAAAAGAAAAAGCACAGTCTCTACATGGAGCACACGCGTCGAGTGGGAGAAAGAGAGAGACAATGAGCACAAGTAAATAACCAGATTATATAGTTTGTTGGAATGTGATAAGTTCCATGAGGGGAAAAAAGCAGGATACGGGGGATCAAGAATGGGGGGTTGGGATATAATTTTAAAAGGAGGGACTTCCCTGGTGGTCTAGTGGTTAAGACTTCATGCTCCCAATGCAGGGGGCCCGGGTTCAATCCCTGGTCAGGGAACTAGATCCAGCATGCTGCAACTAAAGATTCCACATGCCACAGCTAAGACCCGGCACAGCCAAATAAATTAATTAATTAAAAAAAACAATGTTTAAAGGAGTGGTCAGAGCAGCCTCAATGAGAATGCTTCATTGAACAGTAAGTTGAAAAAGAGAGGGTCATGTGAGTGTCTGGAGGAAAAATTCTCCAAGTAGAGGGATCAGCCCGTACAAAGTCCCTGAGGTAGGAGTATGCCTGGTGCGTTCAGTGAACATCAAGGGAACAAGTGTGGCTGAAGTGGAATTGGTAACGCGAGGGGGAGTGGGCAAATCACACAGGGGCTTGAGGCCACAGTAAGTGTGGCTTTCACTTTAAGTGGAAGATTTTGAATAAAGGAGTCCTATGATCTCATGTCTCAATGGAAGCCTTTGGCTGATGTGTTAATAACAGGCCATAGAAGGACAAGGATGGAAGCAGGAAGACCAATCAGGAGACCACAGGTAAGGTGACAGTGGGTTAGACTGGGGTCAGGGAAGAGCAGGGGTTAAGAAGTGCTTGAGTCCTGGATCAGTTTCAAAACCACCAGGATCCGCTGATAGATTGGATGTAGAATGTGAGGGAAAAAAGGAGATGTATGGGATTTCAAAGATTTTGGCCCCAACAACTAGTCTAAGGTTGTCATCCGCTGAGGTGGGAAGACTCAGAGAAGACAGCTCTGGGAGCCAGAGGCAGGGAATCAACTGCGTTACGTTTGAGAAGCTATTGAAAGTCCAGAGGAGACACCAAGAAGACAGCAGGTGTGGGGCCTGCCAAATGGGGACCAGGGAATGAGAGAGCATCCCTAGAGAGCAGATGCTAGCATTGACCATCTTCAGCGGCTGTGGATTCCTTCTCACATCCAGCCAACAGCAGCCGTTGCTCTCTAAGGCAGTAAAGTAGAATTCATCTTAGAAACACAGATTTTTGGATCAGAAGGGGCTTAGCAACTACCGTTTTATATCCCTATTTGACAGTTCTGAGAAATGAGCCTAAATTCTAACCTCACCCTTGATTCTCAAGAGCAGTGCAGGGTGCTGGACTGAGGCATGAACAGCTGCTTGACTTGATTTAGACCAGAAGTTCTCAAATGGGGACGACTTTGTCCCCAGGGGTACACTGGCAACGTGTGGAGACATCTTTTGCTGTCACAAAGTGGGGCGCTACTGGCATCTAGTGGGTGGAGGCCAGGCCCCACAACAAAGGATAATCTGACCTCAAATGTCAACAGCCCTGAGGTTGAAAAACCCTGATTTACACACATTCTGGGCATTATCAAGGAAACCCCCCACTCTGGGTTCCAGGGAACAGAATTTGGGGGTGTCAACTCACCTTAGCAAGCTCCTCCCACCACTAGATGCCACCTCTGCCTCACCTGGTCTCGCTCTGACCCCGACACATCTGTCGGGGGCAGACATCCCACGCTCTACGTGAACGATTCCTACTTAGACTCAACCTAGCGGTGCGAGGAGAGAGGGGTCCGGTCCTGCAGCCTCTGCAGTCAGGCCGATCTGGTTTCCTTTTACATGTAAACTTTTGGTTTGGGGAAGCGGGATCAAACCTGTGGCTTCCTGTCTGGAAGAAGTGGAGAGCCTTGCTGGCAAACCCTGTGCTCCCTGTTTAAGGTGCTGAGAATGAAGGTGCCTCCACCTCCTCTAGGCAAGTGGCCCTCCCATGACTGTCCCTACATGTTCAGCTCCATCTGTGAGTTTTTTCTGATCATTTTCCTCGCTGGCCTGGGATGGGCAGGGAAACTGGGGCTTAGCCTTTCAAAATCCCGTGTCTGATGGTCAGATGCCAAGCCTTCTCTACAGGAGACGTTTTCTTCCAACTTACTTTTTCCAGGAAGTTGGTCTCACTTCTGCAGTCATCCCCCCGTTCTCAGACCAAATGCCCAGCCCATCTGTGCAAAGATCCCATCGGCAGCTATTTCAAGTCAAAGCGAGGGCACTGTGGCTCTCAGCTGGGCACTGAAGAGCCTCCCCACCTCCCCTGCGGAGAAGAACCACCAGAGCCCCCCCGTCACTTCCTCCCACACACGCACATGACAAGCCCTACAGTCAGGCTTGGAGCAAGGCTGGGACAGGGGCTGGCATAAAAGAGAGAAGACTCCGGAGCAACCCATGGGCCACACGGACTGCACTAGACCCCATTCTCAAGGCCCCTCATTAAATACATGTTCCAGGTAAAGCCGCAATACCACATTCAATGCCCAGCTGGTCCCTTCCAAAGAAACAACAGTCCAGCAACCACAAAATAACTAAAAGTGACTGTAGTCTTACCCTTAGCATACCCTTAACACCACCAGTGGGATGGTAAATTATCAATGTACATCAAAGCTTCATCAGGAACCTCTTTTTTCATCTCTCTCTCCCAGGCAGCACCTGCTCCTGGAAATCTCTCTTGTGCACCTCCATACTGTCCCAGCTCCCCCTAACTCAGTCTTCTGGGTGCCCCTTCTCAGCTGTCCCATGCCTGATTCAGCTCTTTGCTACCTAGATCAGCTCAGCCTCTCCAGCTTCTTTCCACTTTTCTGCACAAGCTAAAGAGGAGTTAGAAGCTGATCCAAGAAGCAAAATCTCTTCTTGAGCAGAGGGCGTGGGGTGGGGGCAGTAGTAGAAGACTGAAAACCTCACCACCTCATATATTTTATTTTGCCTCTGATGCAAATTCACTTCGCCCCCAAAGGAGCAGATGCTACCTGGAATCCCAGAGAGCTGCCCCTTACCAGCCCCGAGGCTCTGCCGTGCAGACTGTAGTGCCACAGAACCAGGACGTGCCCATCCAGGAACCCACCTCCAGACTCACAGGCTGGCAGCTGTTTTAGGGAAACACCCAGAAAGGCAAATCTTTTCCGATCCAGGATGTGCTGTCACTTCTCAGTAAGCCCTCTTTTTCCTTGCTAATTCTAGTCACTTTGGCCTGCTCTCTTTACTCATTCATTCATCACCCGGCATGGGGCTAGATCTGGGGGTATGGTGAGGGCTCCTGATTTAGCAGAGAAGATAGACGGCGAACTAGCCGTCTAAGATGGCCTCTAAGATGAGGCCATCTTATCCAGGAGACTTTCAGCAACATATGGGCATGTGTAACAGGGCAATCAACCTGGTCTTTGGGGGAGTGGGGTTTGTGCAAGGAACCATCCTTTGGGAGCAGGTGGAGGCTGAGACCTGTAGGAGAGGAGGAAGCCAGGTGAGCCTTGGGGAGAGAATGTCCAGAATAGAGAGAGGAGAGACACACACGCACAGAGGACGATGTGCTCCAGGCTTGCTCAAGAAACTGGAAGACCATTTGATTGGTTGGTCGGTGGCAAAGGGGTGGAAGAGGAGAGAAGGCTGGAAATCAGAGGGGCCAGACTGCATAGGGATTGGTCAGCCTTGTTGAGGACATTGCTCTCTATCCCAGAACAAACGGGAAAGGCTGGCAGAGTTTTAAAAAGGGAAGGGACATAGTCAGATCTGTCTCTCCCACCTAGAGACAGTGGGTCAAGCTTTCTGTCCTCCATGGACTGGCTCCGGTCATGAAGCACAGGTTTTGGATTCAGACTGGCCTAGGCTCAGAAGTCCCTGCTCTGCCCTCACTGGCAGTGTGACCAAGGCCAGGCACCTCCCTTTCCATCTGCACGATGGAGCTTACCATACCCTGTAAAGATGCTAACAAGTTACATATTCGTGGGACCCCAGCTACATCCCAGACACTTTACACGTATTATTCCATTCGTTCCTCATGATGAGTGTTTGACACGGATGCTGCTGTCTTCATTTGATGGGTGACTAAAGCTCAGAAAGGTTAACCAACTTGCATAACGTCACAGAGCTCAAATTTGAATCCAGATCTCTATGAGTTCAATTAAAATCTCTTCTCTTAACCACCACACCATATTTCAGACTAATTATTTAAGGGCCAGGCACATAGTAGGCACTCAGCAAGTGTCCGTTCCTTTCCCAGGTCTCCTCCCACGGCAGGGGGCCACATGGCCTCACAGGAGCCACCCCAAGCCACAGATGTCTGCTCCCACCCTTGCCAGGGCCAGCCTGCTGCCCATCCAGGTCAGCTCACCAATATTTCCAGCTGGATAGGCAGCCTTCTTCTGTGCCATGTAGCTCATGTGCATGATCGCAAAGGGGCCTCTGGAGGGGGTCTTGCTGTGCCAGTTAAGTGACTTTACCCAAAGTCATGCCCCTTGTAGGTAGCTGGGGTGATGCCGCTGGCCCTCAGACCACATTACTGGGGACAAAATTCCAGGATCTCCATACCTTATTCTCTCCCACTTGTCTTTGAAAAATTTCAGCCTTGCCTCATGAGCCAATATTGTGATGACATTTCTGTCATCATCCTAAAGGTCCCTGGATGGAAGGCGTAGACTCATTAAGAGGAAAAGCCTCAGTTATATGCTACCAGAGGTCAGAGCTTAGATAGAAGGGATCCTCTGTCCCCACATAAAACACGGAGGATCGTAGGGTACCGTGGGAGGTGGAGGTAGACAGGGATGCCTGGGGCAGGTATTTTGTGTCCCTCAAACCACGTCTGGTAGGTGGTTGGTTCTGCCTAAGGTCACTTTCTTAGTCACAGGTCTCCTGCAGAGTGGACATGGGGAGGGGGTACATGTCTCCAGCACAGAGGAGGGGATGGGCGATCCCTGCCTGTCCCTGGCCAGGTCCTACGTCCTCTTCATGCTACGGCACGTGTAACCCCCGGCTCCACACTGAGATCACTACCATGAGGGTGGGGTGGGTGTGGGGAGTGAGTAGGAGGCCAGTAGAGGAGAGGGACCTGAGACAGATGTGAAAAGCTGGCCAACAGAAAAAGAGAGAGAATTTGACTCAGAGGCAATGTGCCTGGAAGGAGACAAAGCTCCCTCAGCTTCCTCTGGAAATTGCTTTGTTTAAAATGCAAAGTGCAGATGTGTTTAGATGACATCTTAGCATCCATCACCCTATGCAAATACAGACCCTGGGGAAGAGGAGCCCCTGTAAGTCTCTCGGATCCCCTAATCGAGTGCGTGTGGTGACGGCAGGCCGCGGGAGCAGCGGAAGGGTGGGTGACAGCTCACCACCCAGGAGAGGGGCTGGATAAGGGGGTGGGGGGAGGGAGCCCAGCCCTGGGCATGGGGTCCGGGTGTCGGTGGATCCCCAGCAGTAGGGATGAGCTTCGCCACCTGCGCACACCGCCCACCCCCCGCCCCAGGCGAGCTGCTCTTGGATGGGGTTGCGGGGCGTGGGATGCTGCTGCAGGTGAGAAGGACAGAGCTCTAAACAAGGAGCTGACAGGCTCAGGGACAGTGAATTAAATCCTTATGGGTGAACGCGGAGGATGCCCCTTGCCTGAACACTCTGCCCCCTGGAAAACTGGGGAAATCGAAGGCCTGGCTAGGGGTGGGGTGGGGCTCTTAAACTCAAGCCCACCATCTGATATCTCAGCCAATCACCGTACCTGCTCCTCATCATGGTGTTCCAGGCTTGGCTTGTATAACTTCAGTGACAAAAACTTAGCCTGGTAGGATTACCAGGTAAAATCCTAGAGGCTCAGTTAAATTTGAATTTCAGATAAATAAGGAATAATTTTCTAGTATAAGCATGCCCAAAATATTGCATGAGATTTTTGTCGTTTACCTGAAATTCAAATGTAACTCGGTGTCCTGTATTTCTACTTGTTAAATCTGGCAACCCTACAGCCTGGACGATCCATTCCATTTCTGCCCATATCTAATCACTAAGTCATGGGTTGAGCCCACCTCTGCCTTCTTGTTATTTCTAGGCATCCCAGCCCATCTGTCTTCCAGACAGAACCGGGATGGGCTGGGATGCCTAGAAATAACAACTTTAACATGCAACAACTTCACTTCCTTCCCTTTATCTTTCACAGGTTCCCCCTACTACCCCCCCCCCCCCCCCCCAGGTTCCCCCTACTCCCCCCCCCCCCCACCCATAAATGTCCTGCATTCCCAGCCCCATCTTAGCCTCCGCCTGTGGTCCTCAACCCTGGGGAAAACCGCTCAGCTTTGCTGTGAGCTCCACTCCAAACACACTGTCTTCAATATTCGTTCCTCTACTCAACAACTGTTTGTTGAGTTCATGCTATGTGCCTGACACATGGGTAGACACTGAGGATCCAGTAGTAAAAAAGACAATTGTGGTCTCTGCTTCGCTGGAGCTTCCATGCTACTTGGGTTAGACAGATTTTTTTTAAAAAGAAGCAGCAGCAGCTAATAAAGTAATTATAAGTGTGAGGGATAGAAAGGAATAAGGAAGCTGAGATGGAGAACTATGGGATGGGGAGGAAAGCTACTTTAGGTGGGATTATTGGGGAGGGACACTCTGAAGAGATGACATTAAAGCCAAGCTCTGAAAGATGAGACAATGTTAACTGTGCGGAGTGAGTGGAAGTATGTTCTAAATAGTGAAAACAGCATGTGCAAAGGCCCTGGGGTGAGACTGAATCTCAGCAGTGGGGCTTAATGTTAGCCAACTCTTTCATTGCCCAGAATTTTTATTTTATATTTATATTTTTATTTTTATCTTCAGTGGATATTCTGACTTCCAGTATTCTTAAGATCCCAAGCCAATCTCATCCTTTAGCAGGTGACCTCACCTCCTGATTCACTAAGAAGATGGAGGCAACACACTTCCTTTTATCACCAAGTTTCCTCCCATGGTCACACACCAATTTCTTCCTTTCCTTTGTTCTTGAAATCTGTTCTGACTTCCCTCCATAGCCAGCCCTCCCCCCAGCCCCTTTGGGGCCTGTGCTTCATCAATTATTTCCTCTGTCTTGTACTTTCAACCTTGCCCATTCCACTGGCTCCTCCTCTTTCACCTTCAAACTAGCTCAAACTTGATAGCTCCCCTTCCAGCTGTGACTTTCATCTCTTTCTTTGTGTTCTTAGCTGTTCTGTTCTGAAGATATTGATGTCTTCATTGTTTCCCTCCTGATTCACTCCTCATGCATGCCTTCTGTCTTCTGCCATCTTCCACCCACTGGCCTCTGCTCCTTGAAAGGCAGTCAGTACCCTCTGCACAGGTCTGTGTTCTGCTGCCTGGGACATCATGTTATTTCCTTGCTTGAATGCAAGGTCCTTGAAGTCAGGGACTTGTCTTATGTTTTACCACCGAAAGCCTCAAGCACATTACTCTGCCCAGAGGAATCGCTCAGTACATATTTATGAGTTGAATTCAATTGGGGTGTCTCTTGGGACACTTCTGGGAACAAATGAGAGAATTTCCTCTGGGGTAAATGTGAGAGGGCTCCCCTCAGTGGCAGAATGAGGAGGTTGGATTGGAGATGGGGGTGGGAAGAGAGAGGGAAGGAAGGGGGAACAGGCAGAGGGTGCCAGCTTTTATAAGAGGATGATAAATGATAGCAGCGCTGGGAACAAAACCAAACATCTTTCATGCTGTCAGAGCAATGAAGCCAACACATTCCAAGATGCGGGCACCTGGCAGTGCCTCGCTTTCAGAACAGGCACAGACTCTCAGTCCCCTTCTGCTCATCTTCCTTGGGATGTCTTCTGAAACTGGGGGGAGATGTGTATCCTGGGGTTGGTGAGATGGAAGGAAGTCAACCTGAGCCAGCTGTCCTCTTCAATGTCCCCTTCCCGGGCAGTAGTGGTCTCATGTGACCCTACCGGTCCTTTCCTTGCCTGGGGTCAACCAAACGGTGTTGGCTCCCATGCGTGTTGCACGGCATTTGTCCCACCCTCTTTTATGGAGCACTAAAATATTAGTAAAGATGCTCCAAGAATAAGCAAACTGAAACACACCTGCTGGGGGTGATGAGAGGATCCCAGAGACTTAACTGTTGCGTAATTTCTTCCTTTGTCCACAGTAGGGTGTGAAGCGACAGAAGCCCTGCTCTGACAGTCAGGAAACCTGCCTGGATTCGGGGTTTGGCTTTGCCATGGAAAAGTTATTTCACCTCTCTGAGTCTTGATTTCCTAATCCCTAACTTGTTGGGTTGAGTAAATGAACCCCGAGTTACCTTCCTATTTTCTTTTTTTTTTTTCTTTGCTGTATGCGGGCCTCTCACTGCTGTGGCCTCTCCCGTTGCGGAGCACAGGCTCCGGACGCGCAGGCTCAGCGGCCATGGCTCACGGGCCCAGCCATTGTGCGGCATGTGGGATCTTCCCGGACCGAGGCACAAACCCGCGTCCCCTGCATCGGCAGGCGGACTCTCAACCACTGCGCCACCAGGGAAGCCCCCCTTCCTATTTTCTTATTCTGTTATTCCTTGTGCAACTCAGCAATGGGCATCTGTGGTTTTCTCAACCCATTTCTGTCTTTATGATAACAGCACCCCACTTCACCATTCCCTTTCCACATAGTCCTGGCCAGGGTGTCAACCATACTGCCCTCCCCAACAAGGGGTGGAGCCAGGATCCAAGCTTGACCAATCAGACTCTGGGACAGGGTCACGTGTCGGCAGCCCCCCAAGGGACCTACTGTGGGTCCAGCTACCCAGCTGCCCAGGTTCCTCCCCTGCCTGTGGTCAGATTGTCCATCTCCTCAGCTCTTCAAACTCTCCAGTGTTGCTCCAATAAAATCCCTTTTTCTCCAGGGTCAGTGTCTGGTGTTTATAATCAGTGACCTTGATGATAAATTGTTAGAATCCTGAATCCAGGATCAGAAAGTGATTGGAGATGGCACAGATTGAATTGTCAATAAAGCTGCCTCTCAGCTGGGGAGAGTTTTAATAGAGAAACAGGGAGTAATCTTGCTAAGCTTTACTGTCTGCTCCTGAGAGAAAAGGGTGCCTATTCAGCAACTGGGGATCCCTTGGAGAATTCTGAGAAAACTCTGAGGCTCCCTGAGAGAATGCCTTATATGCCAGTGTCTTTTGGCATTTCCCACCGAGGGTATTTCTCTGTGCCTGAGCCCAGACATGGGTGCACCTGTGACCTGAATGATGCTTCTAACAGGCCAGGCCAGGTAAGTCAGCAGTTCACATAACCTCAGCGACTGCCCCTGACCCAACACTGCCCAATAGCATTTAACAAGTCAACAAGGAAGGAGCCACTGAGTGCCCTCCATGGGCTTATAGACCTGGCCTTACAAGAAGCCCTTAACAAGTGTGCTGTTGAATGTCTGAAACCTTAGGTAGCTGGAAAGAAAAGAACTTGAGCAAGAGTGGAGGTCAGGGACTTCATCTTTGCTAAATGAATTTATAAGAATGATGAAGGGGGCTTCCCTGGTGGCGCAGTGGTTGAGAGTCCGCCTGCCGATGCAGGGGACACGGGTTCGTGCCCC
>NW_006787038.1:3333596-3369789 GCF_000442215.2 Lipotes vexillifer
AGGGGACACGGGTTCGTGCCCTGGTCCCGGAAGATCCCACATGCCACAGAGCAGCTGGGCCCGTGAGCCATGGCCACTGAGCCTGAGCCTCCGCTCCGCAATGGGAGAGGCCACAACAGTGAGAGGCCCGCGTACCACAAAAAAAAAAAAAGAACTGTGAAGTCCATAGTGAGTTCACCGCCATGAAGACAGCCCAGCCCACCCTCAGACAGCAAAGTGGGAGCTGGGTAGTTTTCCTCTCTGTCCTCTATATAGCCAGTTATTTGGGGATCCTTAAAACTCACAGTGCATTTACCCTCTAAATCTGACCCTCGTCCCACCCCTAACTCATATGTACCCTGAGACACCCTTTATAGTTTGGCATACACACCCTGAGGGGGGAGGAGGTCACAACTCACACAATATCACACCCATGCCACCTACTAGCTTGCCTTCAGCGAGTGTCCATACCATTCACAGCTCACAAAATGTCCCTCTGCTGGTCCCCACCCTGTTCTTTTTTTTTAATATTTATTTATTTTGTCTGTGCCAGGTCTTAGTTGCAGCATGTGGGATCTTCACTGCAGCGTGCGCTATCTTTTAGTTGCAGCGTGTGGACTTCTTAGTTGCGGCATTCGGGATCTAGTTCACCGACCAGGGATGGAACCTGGGCCCCTTGCACTGGGACCGTGGAGTCTTACCCACTGGACCACCAGGGAAATCCTGGGCTGTCTGTTCTTGAACACACTGGTATCATGGCTCCCCAGATACCAATGCCATCAACCACACATGTAGGGAGTTATGGTTGGGCACCATCTTGTTCTAGCCTCTGAGTCCTGGGGTCCTGATGTGAGGTCCTGTGCTTCCCTGGCAGGGGGGTATGTACAGCATATAAAACCATGTACGTTCCAGGCCTTCTCTCATACCCATTAAGCCCAATTAGAATGCCAGTGCATAATCACATTATTCTAATGCCCCATGTACTGATTAAGGATAATGGTGAGTTCCGCTTCCCTTCCCCTTTCTTCCCCTATATCTCCTTTTCCTGTCCTCCCACAGAAAGGCTACATGTTTGCTGCTTTATGAATTTTCGCTTGACTTTATTCTTTCCCCTGGGGACTGGGAAGATGTTGGCTGGGTGGTGATGATGATGCTCATCCCATTCTGGCATTTTTGTCACTGGATTCTCAGTGCCAGTTACAGAACATGGCATCAGATGCTGCTGATGGGGATGGGGACAGGACAGAGAGGCGGAGAGTAACGCTGACGGGGTGTACACACTGGGAGTTGCTCTCCTGGACACCTGCTCACTTAGTTTTCATGGCAACCAAGGGTAAATGATATTATAACTATCATGAGGACTGTCCAAGCTGGGGAACATTGGGCCTGCAAGGTGGGTACGAGGGGGCAAAGCAGAGGGGACAAAAGGGAGGAGAATGGAGCTGAACTGCTCTTCCCAGAGCCCTCCCCCCACAGCATCACACGCGCACGCGCACGCGCGCGCACGCGCACGCACACAACCACCACGTGTAGAAAGTTCTTCCACCCAAGCCCTGATCACTTGTTTGCACAGACTTACCCAGATCTGCTGGATGAAAGTGGAAGCTTCACTTCCTCAAATAGGTGGCTTCCTGTCTTCAAAATGTCCATCCTATATCCAGCCTGGAAATACAATGATCCTGGAAAGTCCACTGTCAGTGTAAGATGCACCTCCTTGGTGTGGGGTAAAGAACATGGACTCTGGAATCAGAAGGATCTGGGAAAGTCTCTTAGCCTCTCTGAGCCTCAGTTTTTCTATACTTAAAATGGGAATGATCACGCTTACCTCATCAGACTGATGGCTCACACAGAGTGCCTAGCACATAGTAGGTACTTAATAAAATATTAATTGGAGGTAAACTGAGTCTTCATTCATATGAAATGTATTACTTAACTTTAGTTTTTAAAAGATAGTTTCATTGGGTATAGATCTTAGGTTGACAATTTAAAGATAATATCATCACTGTCTTCTCGTTTCCATTAGTGCTATTGATAAGTGAGCCATCACCCAGTTGCAGTTCCTTTTTAAGTGATCTGTCTTTTCTTTCTGGCTATTTTTTTTTTTTTTTTTGGCTGCATTCGGTCTTTGTTGCTGTGCACAGGCTTTCTCTAGTTGTGGCAAGTGGGGGCTACTCTTCGTTGTGGTGAGTGGGCTTCTCATTGTGATGGCTTCTCTTGTTGCAGAGCACAGGCTCTAGGCACTCGGACTTCAGTAGCTGTGGCACGCAGGCTCAGTAGTTGTGGCGCACGGGCTTAGTTGCTCCGCGGCATGTGGGATCTTCCCGGACCAGGGCTTGAACCCATGTCCCCTGCATTGGCAGGCAGATTCTTAACCACTGAGCCACCAGGGAAGCCCTCTCTGACTATTTTTTAAATCCCTTTTTCTTTGATGTTTTGCAATTTTACTCTGATGTATTTGGAATGAATGTGTTTTGATTTATTATACTTAGACATCCAGGATGTGAGGATGTCTTTCAACAACTCCGGGAAATCCTCAGGCATTATTTCATCAAGCATTGGCTCTTCATTCTGCTTCTCTCCTTTTGGGACTCAAAACAGGCATATCTTAGATCTTCTCACTCCACCCTTCATGCCTCTTTAACATGTCTTTCATATTTTACATGTCTTTGTCTCCTTGAACTAAATTCTGGAAAATGTTTAAATCTATCTTTCATATTATTAGTATTTTTCTCTTCAGTTGTGTCTAATTTTTTGTTTGATCCTTTCATTGACATTCTAAGTTTAATTATTATGTTCCCACTTCTACAAGTTCCTTTTGTTTTATTTCCAGCTGTTTAAGTTGTTCTTTATTTTCTCATACTCCTTGCTCTTACTTCAAACTTATTTCTCTAGATATATTTGTGGTAGGCAGAATAACGGCGTCCCAAAGATGCCCATGTCCTAATTCCTGGGGGGTTAGGTTATATAACAAAGGAGAATTAAGGGTAGGCATGTTTATGGGAGGTCTGTTTCTGTTTTGTAAACATTATGTTCTATTGATCCGTGTGTCTATCCATCTGCCAAATTCCATGCAGTTTTGATTACTGTAGAACTGGTATTAATTCTTCTTTAAACATTTGATAGAATGCTCCAGTGAAGCTTTCTGGGTCAGGAGTTTCTAATATGGGAGTTTTTAAATTACAAATTCAATTTCTTCAAAAGTATAGGATTATTCAAATTACTTACTTCATATTGGGTGAGCTGTGGTAATTGGTGTTTTTTGAGGAATGAGTTCATTTCATCTAAGTTGTCAAATTTATGTGTAGAATTGTTTGTAGTATCCTTTTACTTAAAAGAAAAATATCTGCAGCGTCTATAGTGTTATCCCTTGTTTCATTTCTGATATTGGTAATTTGCATTTTCTCTTCTTACTCTTTGTCAGCCTTGCTAGAGGTTTGTCAATTTTATTGATATTTTCGAAGAACCAGCTCTGTTTTCCATTGATTTAAATTTTTTTCCTGTTTTTAATTTCACTGATTTTGGGTCTCATCTTTCTTATTTCCTTCCTTCTTCTTGCTTTGCATTTATTTTGATCTTATTTTTCTAAGATCTTGAGGTGGGAGCTTAGATTATTGATTTAAGACTCTTCCTCTTTTCTGGTATAAGCATTTAATGCTATAAATTTCCTTCTCAACATGGCTTTAGCTACAAAACCACACGTTTTAACCACTTTCATTTTCATTCAGTTTGATTGTTTTTTTAATTTCCCTTTAGACTTTCCTCTTTGACCTATAGATTACATGGACTTGCATGGAATTGTAATATTTCATTTACAAATAGTTGGAGATTTTTCTATTATATTTCTGTTATTGATTTCTAGTTTGATTCCATTTTGGTCAGATAAACCACCCTGAATGACTCCAACTCTTTTCAATTTGTTGAGATTTAGTTTATGGCCCAAAATATGATCTGTCTTGATATATGTTCCATGGGCACTTGAAAAGAATGTGTATTCTGCTTTGTGGAGTGGAGTGGATTAGATTCTATTGGTTTATGGTGTTGTCAAATTTTTCTATACTCTTGCTGGTTTTCTGTTTAGTTCTATCAATTACTAAGAGAAGGGTATTGAAGTCTCCAACATTAATTATGGATTTCCCTATGTCTCCTTCCAGTTTTATCAACTTTTGCATTTTTATCAATATTTTGCAGCTCTGTTGTTTGGTGCATACACCTTTAGGATTGCTAGGTGTTCTTGGTGGATTGACACTTGTATCATTGTGTAAAGTACTTCTTTGTCACCAATAGTTTTCTTTGCTCTGAATTTTACTTTGTCTGACATCGATATAGACATTTCTCTTTTCTCCAGATTTGTATTTGCAAGACATATCTTTTCCATCCTTTTACTTTCAACCTACCTATATTGTTACATATAAAGTGAATTTCTTGTAGATGGCATATAGTTGGTGTCATGGACTGAATGTTTGGGTGCCCCCCTCCAAATTTATATGTCAAAACCCTATTCCAATGTGATGATATCTGGAGGTGGGGCTTTTTGGAGGTAATGAGGTCATGAATAAGATTAGGGTCTCTGTAAGAAGAGGCCAGAGAGCTAGCTAGCTCTCTCTGCCTTTTGAGGATAAAAGAAGTCAGATGTCTGCAACTCAGAAGAGGCAACCCAACCATGCTGGCACCCTGATCTTGGACGGCCAGCCTCCAAAACCGTGAGAAATAGCTTCTGTTGTTTAGGTCACCAAATTTGTGATATTTTGTTATAGTAGCTTGAGCTAAGAGAGTTGGGTCATGTTATTTTATCCACTCTCTTTTATTTTTTTATTTTTTTAAATTTTATTTATTCATTTTTGGCTGAGCTGGGTCTTCGTTACTGTGCGTGGGCTTTCTATAGTTGCGGTGAGCGGGTGCTCTTTGTTGCGGTGCACAGGCTTCTCATTGTGGTGGATTCTCTTGTTGCAGAGTGCGGGCTCTAGGTACACGGGCATCAGTAGTTGTAGCACTCGGGCTCAGTAGTTGTGGCCTGCGGGCCCTAGAGCGCGTGGGCTTCAGTGGTTGTGGTACATGTGCTCTAGAGCGCACAGACTTCAGTAGTTGTGGTGCACGGGCTCAGTAGTTGAGGTGTGCGGGCTAAGTAATTGCGGCTTGTGGGCTCTAGAGCACGGGCTCAGTAGTTGTGGCACATAGACTAGGGATTGAACCCAGGTCCCCTGCATTAGCAGGCAGATTCTTAACCACTGGACCACAGGGAAGTCCCCACTCTCTTTTAAGTAGTATCTTTGAGTCATTTATATTTAATATAATCATAGATATGCTAGAGGTTTTTTTCTTTTTGTTCTCTCTGTGTTTTGTTTCTCTATTTTCTTTTTCCTGACTTCCTCTGGGTTCCTTGAACATTTTTTAGAATTTCATTTTTATTCATCTATTTTTTGAGTATTTCTCTTTGTATTGCTTTGTTAATGGTTGCTCTAGAGATTACATTATATGTACAAATCACAATCTACTGGTATCATCATTTTATCAGTTCAAATGAATTGTAGAAACTTTACTCCCCTTTATATTCCTTTACCCTCCTTTATTATATAATTTTCTTAAATATTTCTTCTACACACATTTAGAGCCACATCAGACTGTGTTATAATTTTTCTTCAACTGTCAAATGTAATTTAGAAAAACTAAGAGGAGAAGGAAGGTCTGTTGTATTTCTGCTTACTGTATTCTCTCTTTCTCTTCCTTGTGTTTCAAAGTTCTTTCTTTTATTCTTTCTGTTTAAATAAATTCCCTTAGTCATTCTTTCAAGGTTAGCTCTAATGGCAATGACTTATCTCAGTTTTCCTTCTTCTGGGAATGTCTTGATTTCCTCCTTTATTCCTGAAGGATATTTTTTCTGGTTTTAGGATTCTTGGTTGATGGTGCTTTTCTTTGAGCACTTGAAAACTGTTGTGCCACCTCCTTCTGGCCCCATGGCTTCTAATGAAAAACCTGCTGCTATTTAAATTATTTTTCACCTATAAGTAAGGTGCCATTTCTCTTGTTGCTTTCAAGATTTTTTCTTTGTCATTAGTTTTCAAAAGTTTGACTATCATGTGTGTTGGTGTGGATTTCTTTAGGTTCATCCTGTTTGTGATTTGCTTAACTTTTGAACCTGTAGGTTTATGTCTCTTGTCAAATTTGGGGAGTTTTCAGCATTATTTCGTTGAGTACTTTTCAACCACACCCTCCTTCTCTCCTTCTAGAACTCTGATGCCACAAATGTTAGATCTTTTGCTATAGTCCAAAGATCCCTGTGACTGTTCATTTTTAAAGTCTATTGTTCTATTTTCAAATTTACTGATTCTTTCCTCTGCCCTCTCCACTCTGCTACTGAGCCCATCCATTGAATTTTTTCTTTTTTTTTTTTTAAATTTTGGTTATTGTACTTTTCAGTTCTAAAATGTCCACTTTTTAAAAATTTATATTTTCTATTACTTTTCTGAGACTGTTTTTCTTTCATTTATTCCAAGCATGTTTGTTACTTATTGAAGCCTTTTAATGATAGCTGCTTTAAAATCTTTGTCATCTAATTCTAACATCTCTGTCATCTTGACACTGACATCTATTGATTGTCTTTTTCTTTTCAGTTTGAGATCTTCCTGAACCTTGCTATGATAATTTTTCATTAAAACTTGGTGTTATATTATGAAACTCTGGATCTTATTTAAGCCTTCTCTTTTAGCTACTTTTCTTTTGACTCCACTCCAGCAGGGAGTGAGGGGGTGCAGCCTTGTACTGCTAGGTGAGGGTAGAAGACAGTGTTTCTTTTTTTTTCCGGTATGTGGGCCTCTCACTATTGTGGCCTCTCCCGTTGCGGAGCACAGGCTCTGGACGCACAGGCTCAGCGGCCACGGCTCACAGGCCCAGCCGCTCCGTGGCATGTGGGATCTTCCCGGACCAGGGCATGAACCTGTGTCCCCTGCGTCGGCAGGCGGACTCTCAACCACTGCGCCACCAGGGAAGCCCGAAGACAGTGTTTCTTATTACTCCTGGGTCGGGGGTGGGAGCTCTGGCTCCTCACCAGCTGTCCACTGACACCTCCCTGGCTGGGAGGAGTAGGAGTGCCTCGTTACTGCTCTCCATGTGGCCTCCACTGACACCACAGAGTGAGGGAGTGGCCTCATTACCAACTGATGGGGTAAAATTCCCAGCTCCCTACATGGCCTTCTCCGACACTACCCTGAGGGGTAGGGTACCTCATCACAACCTGGCAAGGATGGAAACCTAGGCTTCGCACTTGGCCTTTGCTGCTGGGAGGGGATGTGGCCTCAGTTTTTTCCGTGGTATTTGGCTAGAGTAGATATCGTCTAAGAGTTTTCTGTCTTGCCTTTCCTGATGGGGAGAGCAGGCTTTTAAAAATCTGTGCTTATTGGTGTTTCGTGTTGCGACCTTCTTCAGCTTCAGTTTGCGGGGTTATGAGGCAAAAAGAAAACACAGAGAAGAGGCACCAGCATGTTGTTCCTGGGGCCTCGACATCCCTACCTGGTCTGCCATCTTCTCTTCACCTTTCAGAGCCTTTTACTGGTGGTTTTATATGTAATGTCCAGGGTTTCTAGTTTTACTTAGTGGAAGTAATAGGGGAAAGTATGTCTATTCCAGCTTCCCAGAAGCAAAAGTCCTACTGTATGACTTTTAAAATTAGAAAAAACAGTGAGTGTATATGGGTGTGAGTGTGCCTGTGTCAATGTGTTTGGGAGCATTAGGATACAGGCACATTGGACCTCCCTGGCGTCCAGTGGTTAAGACCTCACGCTTCCACGGCAGAGGCCAGGGGTTCACTCCCTGTTTGGTGAACTAAGATCCTGCCTGCCACTTGGCGCAGCCAAAAAAAAATTTTTTTTTAATTAAAAAAAAAAAGATACAGGCACATCAAGGCTCATTGTCAGCCTTTTGGTTAGCTGCCAGGCACTGTACTGGCACTACAGGGACAGAACACAATAAGGCACAACTCCAGCCTCAAGGAGCTCAGCCTGGAGAGTTGAAGCAAGCACATAGGTAAGTAAGTACAATACCTGTTACAATTGCTGTGATGGAAATAGGCCCAGGTAAAGAGATCTGGTCAAATTCTCCTGGGGCCTGGCTTCATGGAGGAGGAGCTGCTTGAGCTGAGTCCACTGGAGCTCCTGGCCCATCCCTAGAAATGGCCCTTTCTTGGCAGGTCAAGGTGGGGACATCAAAGCTGTGGGAGTGGGGAGCAGGTGAGAGCAAGGATAGCAAAATAGTTTAGAGCAGCACTTCTTAAATTTTCATGTGCATGTGAATCACCAGGGCATCTTGTTAAAATGCAGATTCTTATTCAGTAGGTCTGGAATAGGACCCAAGATTCTGCATTTCTAACAAGCTCTCAAGTGATGCCCGTGGTGCTACCAGTCCATGGGCCACACTTTGAGTAACAAGGGTACAATATGGACTTTGGGGTCAGACAGTGTTCAAATACCAGCTCTGGCTCCAACTAACTAGGCAAGTCGCTAAACACCCTCCTCAGTTTCTGCATTTGTAAAATGAAGACAGCTTAGCTCCTGCCCTATCGGGTTATAGTAAGGACTAAAGAGGCAATGTATGAACAGTGCCTGGCACACAGTCAGCACACAGTGAAGTGGTGGGAACCAGGCTCTTCGGTTCTCCAGCCGTCCCCTGGCCCTGATCACTGGCTACATGAGGCCACTGGGACTATATGGGCCTGGTGATGGCACGTGCAGGGTTAATGCTCGGGCTCTTGCCCAGAGACAAATGTTTTGTGTTGAGGAGTTGCTGCTGGGAAGGAAAAGGAGGGGGGAAAGAAGGCCCTTTTTTTATTATTCTGAGGTGCATTTTAATTTGCACAAGCGACGTTGTGTCTGTGATGGATGACACAGAGGGAAAAATTACAGCCCAGGAAGCCTGGCAAAGGGAGAAAAAAATAAAAGAGATCTAGCAAGGATTAAAAACAGCCCACTGTGATGCTGCATCCCGATCAGGGGCTGGGGGCTGGGGAGGCCAGAAGGGGTGCCTGGGAAGGAAAGTGCCAGGCAGAGCCAGTCTTTGGCAAACCGAGAATTTGTGGGAAGTTTGCTTTTTATGCCGCTGGCTTCCCCTTTCTGAATTTGATTCTCCCCTCCGTGGCACTGCCACCATCTCTGGGTTATCCAACTAGGAACTTTGGGGGGAACCTCTTTGATCTCTTCTCCCATTAACAAAACGCAGGAACCTTGGAGCCTCCTTTCTTCTGCGGGTGTTATACATCATTGCAACACACAAGGGCAGAACCAGAGCAGCCAAGAGTTAGGGATCTAAATGAGGCAGCTCATGTCCTAATTGCTTAGAGCAGATCACTGATGGCTGCACTGAAAGGAGTTACAGACATTCTTCTCCTTGGCAACTGCAGGCAGTAGTTCAGAGCATGAGTTCTGGAATAGGATTCAGAGACCTGGGTTTGAAACCTGACTTTTCTACTTCATAGCTGTGTGACCTTGGGCAAGTTACTTAACGTCTCTGTGTTTCTGTTTCTTTAACTCTAGAATAGAGATAAAATTATACCTACCTCATGAGGACTATTGTGAAGATCAAATAAAATAGTGAGATTCTTCTGCCCTAGAAAAAAATCGGCCAAGCAAGATTCAGGGGGGTGGGAATTCCCTGGAGGTCCGGTGGTTAGGACTCCATGTTCTCACTGCCGAGGGCCTGGGTTCAATCCCTGGTCAGGGAACTAAGATCATATAAGCCTCGAGGGACAGCCAAAAAAAAAAAATTCTGGGGGGTGAGCAGAGTTAGGAAGGGCAGCGATCCTGGCAATAAAATTGGCTGTCCCCAGTGCAGATAGGCAGCCAACGCTCACCTTCAAGACTCTCAGGAAGGAGACCTCGAAATATGCCTGAACCAATAACTAACCTATGTCTGTCCTCACGTCAGGGCAGTTTCCTCTCTACAAATTCTTGGAGGTGGGGGAGTGGCTGGCCATTGTCTTCTGTCTAATATCCCCACAGCTGAACTAAGGGAGGTTGCCTGCCCTCTTTCCTTTTAGGAGTGAAATTCAAGCAAATCTAAAGCTTCTCTATGCAAGACAGCCACTCCACAGCCTGGTGCCTCTTAGCCAGGAAAGCTGCTGGGCAGGAAAACAGAGGTGATTGTTTCTTACAGGCAGCTCACCTAATGTTGATGGTGCAAGAATAAGAACACCTTAGAAGTTGTAAGGGACCATCACGGAACACCCCTCCTGCAAATAGCAGCTCTATTCCAGAGCTAGATGCCTCTCACATCCTCACTTATCAATGATCCAAGTAGCTAACATTTGTTGAATACTTCCATGGGCCAGTTTTAAGCAATATATATATATATATATATAATTTATAACAGCCAAGTTACTGAAGCAACCTCTGTGTCCAATGATAGTTGAATGGATAAACATGTGACATATATATATACACACACTATATAGGGACTTCCCTGGTGGTGCAGAGGTTAAGAATCCACCTGCCAATGCAGGGTACATGGGTTCGAGCCCTGGCCTGGGAAGATCCCACATGTCGCGGAGCAACTAAGCCCGTGTGCCACAACTACTGAGCCCACGTGCCACAACTACTGAAGCCCGTGCGCCTAGAGCCCATGCTCTGCAATAAGAGAAGCCACTGCAATGAGAAGCCCGCGCACCGCAATGAAGAGGAGCCCCTACTCGCCGCAACTAGAGAAAGCCCATGCACAGCAAGGAAGACTCAACACAGCCAAAAATAAAATAAATTAAATTAATTAATTTTTTTAAATCTCAAATAAATTTTAAAAATGTAAGCACTATATATATATGTATATATATATATATACATATATATATATATATATATATATATATATTCAATTAATCCTCCAAACAATCTAAGAGGTATGTGTTGTTATTATCCGCCTTTTAAGGAAACAAGAGAAGTTGAGAATCTTGCCCAAGATCACAAAACCTAGACGCACCAAAGCAAGGATCCATACTCAGATAGCCTAGCTTCAGAGCCAAGCGTTCTGGACCTCTGCTATAACACACAAAGGCACACAGGACACCAGCAAACCCTCCTGGGTGTACACTAGTGTTGTAAGTTATTTTTCTCTAGCTGAGGTGTGTCTGTACTGTGAATACCAACATTGGAGCATTGATTTGAGCGCTTTGGATGGTATGGGTTAGGGTGGGGCACAATTTCTGGCATGAGTGCCCAGAGGGTGCAGCAGTTACCAAGAAAGATAATGCTTTCTGGAACACGTGAGAACTTTGCTTTGTGCATATATAAGAGGGCACAGACAGGGCAAAAATGCTCAATCAAGTGACTGCAAAATCAATAATTGGATGCTTTTAGAGACTCTGAGACCTTTGTTCTCCTGTCTTCCTAGTCTAATGTGGGTCGCCATTATTATTACATGGTGTTCTTTTGAGTTTTCTTCTACGCTTGGCTCCAGGGGGCCCCATGCTTTCGTCCCATTCTGACTCAGCCCCCATGTGGAGTCTGGATTTGGGGGAAGGCTTAGGACCACAGGGAAGAGTCTTAAAGGAATGTGCTCTGAGTTGGAGCATAACGCCCCATGAGCAAACACTTTCCTGCCAGTGCCCTTTGACACCTGTGGGACAGCAAGGGGGGAATCAGCTGGAGTTAGATGAGCCAGGTTAGAGTCTTGTCCTGCTGTGTAACCTCTTTGAGCCTCACTTTTCTGTGTGGGATAATACTTATTCCTTCTGCCTCAGAGATTATGAAAAGAGCTAAACAAGGTTAGTGATGATTGTTATTAGCTGTGTTCCTATCACCTTATATCTAATTAGCCATGGAGGATGACCTCCTGTGGGGTATCAATGCTAAGGACCTCACCTAGAATCTCTCCACTTTAAACAACTTTGCGGAGTCTGAAATTCTACCATTAGTGATGTACTTGTTTGGATCTATAATCATTCTTTATTAGTATGAATCCTTTGGGAGTGGTGATACCTTCAGTTTTATCAGGTTATCCCTTAGAGAAATGGTTCTTAATATTTCTGGAATTAAGACCAGACCTTCTTTGAGAGTCTGATGAAATCTATAGATGTTCTGTCCAGAAACATGCACAAATTTGGCGGGGGGGGGGGCAGTGTCATAAATCAGCTTCCCTGCCTTGTCAGAGTACATTCTGTCAGGAGCTTGGCTACAATGGATATCTGCTCTTTATGCCTGCCCTGCATCCCCATCCTCTGTTTTTGGTAATAGCCTCTAACTTCCCCTTGGGGACCAATTGCAACAGAGAGTACCAATTTTCCCAAACACACTGGTGACTTCTCACTGTGAGCACTTGCCAGAGGGCTCTATGTCCGCAGAAGCATGCTCAGCCCATGTGCATGGAGCAGGTAAAACGTGCTGGGGAGTTAATGTCCCCAGGAACAATCCTCAACTAAAGATAAATCGTGCAGTGGTGGGTAAATGCCCCACTTCCTCAGCCCTCGGGTATGACAACTTCAAATCTGCTTCCACACAGTCTCCCAAGGGCCTCGGTGGAGCTGAGCCCCAGTTGCCCATAATGTAACCTGCCTGTTAATGCACTTCTCTTGTTTCTTCCCTTCCCTGTCTCCCTTTCCCATGCCCCTAATGATGCTTTCTGGGACCACCTCCCAATGAAAACACCTGCACTCATACCCTTGTCTCAGGATCTTTGGGGGAACCCAGCCAAAGACTTCACTTTTTCACCATCCTTCGTTCATGCCTTTCAGGTGGAGCCGACTCAAGGCAGGGGCTAGGGTCATCCCTGTGATTTTTGCTGATAGCATATGGAAAAGGGGACAGCCTTTTTCACTGGTGTCACTGGCCACAAAGACCAGGAAGGCCTGCAGCTACCAGATTCAGCCTCATCACCAAGTAGAGAAAGACCAAGGCCAAGAAGGCTGAGAGAAGGTGGGAGGGATGAAAGCACCCAGGTCCCAGCTCCGCAAGAAAGCACACCTACCCGTGGACCTTTCTATGACATGAGCTGATAAAACCCTTAGTTTCCCTACAACGTTGTGCTTCTCATGACCCCAGCGGAGGTGACTGTCTTCAAAGGACACTGGGAGTTTCTTGTGCTGTCTCACTGGGTCTGCCACTTCCAAGGTGGCCGAGTGCACAAAAACCGCGACAGCTCAGCAGCCCCCTGGAGAGAGAGCACACTCTTCCTCGTCACCTCTGAACAGTGCATCTCTGATCAAGACAAGAGAGGGCTCACCTCCCTGGATTGTGATCCTGTGGCCCTGGGCTTGCTGCCCCCTGGACCTGTCTGTCTCCTCCCCAGTGGGTGGCCAGCCTAGAGAACAGGGCAACTCTCCTTGTCTGCAGGCCTAGCGGTGGGAGCTCTACGGAGACAAAGTGGAGGTGCTGCAGCCCAGGGCACTGGGCCTGGCTAGTTTGGGGCTAACCTGTGTTGGATCTGCATTGGCTGCCTCCACCTCAACCCTAACCCTCCTTTCCATTAGGGTATGAAGATAAAGCACTTAGCACCGTGCTCCGAACATAACGAGGCTTTAATAAGTGGTAGCTATTACTGCTGTTACTACAACTATTGTTATTTTCACTGCCCCTCTTTGGGTCAGGTCCTTAGCACCTTTGGATTTTGGCAACAGCTTCCTAAATTTATCTTGTCACCCTGGTATTCCCTCCTCTTCACGTACAAATTCTGTACTGGGAGCCTTTGTCCCTCCCTGACTGGGCCCTAGTCTTCCTTTCTAGCACTTGTTTCCTCATCCATCTTTCCCTGAATACACTGGCCCCTCATCTCTTGCTCAGGCAGCTCTGCCTGCCTGGACTGTCTCTCATATCTTCCTGTCAAAATTCTGCCAGTTCTTCCAGGTAACATCAATAATCTTCCCCTCTGTGTTAGTCAGGTTGGCCTCAGTAACAAATAGCCCCCAGATCTCGGTGACATGTGGGTTCATAGGAAAGGGTTCTTTCTCACGTACATCTCATGTTCATCACAGTGAACGATAGTATCTGTTCCACGTCACCCTCACAGGAGACGCTGGCTGTGAGGCTCCATGATCTTGAAGGTAGTCACTGAGTGTCGCCCATTCCACCCAGCTGGTGAGTGGAAGCCATGCAATGTGGTCTCAGCCCCTTGCCTGTGACTGATTCAGGGACAAGGCTGGGTTAATGTCAGCCAGTGAAATGTGGGGAGAGGCTTGCTTGGGGATCACGGGAAAAGAACTTCTTTAGTCTCACCAGACGGCCACACAAAGCTAGTCTGTTTGAGAACAAAGCCACGCAGCTCCCTAGCGGGCATTGCATTTGCATTCATTTCCTGAGACTTCTGTAACAAATGACCACAAACCGGTGGCTTAAAAAAAAGAATAGAAATGTATTCTCTTAAAAAAAAGAATAGAAATGTATTCTCTTACAGTTCAGGGGCCAGAAGTCCAAAATCAAGGCTCTGGCAGGATTGGAAGGCTCTAGGGGAGAATCCTCCTTGCCTCTTCCAGCTTCTGGTGGCTCCAGGCGTTCCTTGGCTTGTGGCTGTATAATTCAGTCTGTGCCTCTGTCTTCACGTGGCCTTCTCCTCTGTGCCTAAGTCCTCTTCTGTCTGTTATAAGGATACTTGTCATTGGATTTAGGACTCAGCAGGCCAATCCAGGATGATCTCATCCCAAGATCCTTAACTTAATTACATCTGAAAAGACCCCTTTCCAAATAAGGTCATATTCACAGGTTCTGGGGCATGGACATATCTTTTGGGGGGCCACCATTCACCCAATCCCAGCCATTTTCCAATCTTGAGGAAAGCCAGCCCGAGGACAACACTAACATGTGTGAGAGGGCAGAGCCAACAAATGGCAAAGAAACCAATCCAGAGCCCTGATCACTCCGTGCCTGAAGCTGACCCTACCTCTCTACTTCCTACATGTGAGATAAGTTTCTTTGTTGTTCAAGGCAGGTTTTCTATTCCTTGCATCCCTTCCAGCTTCGACCACCTGTGTATGTCCCCATCCCTTGGGGATCTTGCTAGACATTCATCTGGACTCAGATTTCTCCTGCTAGGTGGACCTTGGTTCTTCAGGTCTTGGGCATCTGCTGCACAGCACACACTGTTTCCTGGGGATAATTCTGTCCTTTTCATGTCTCTCGGGTTTCCCACCCTCCCCTGTTTGCGTCACTCTGGCTGAATTATACATGCAGCTTTAATTGATCAGCCATTAACTTCTCCTTCATTGAGACCATCAGTGTAATCAGGCACCTACTTCTGCTCAGCTCATCTCCGCCAGCAGGAGCCTGGTCCTGGCCCCTCGCCCCTCCTGTTTGTGGCTCCCATTCATCACACCTTATTTTATAGCCTTTCAGCCTAACCCCATCCCAGAGATGTTCCCTGTCCATGCCAATTTAAATTAATTTTGCTAGTCAGATTTCATGAGACACTGAATCAAAAGCTTTTCTAAAAATCAAAAAGCACTAAATCTTCAGTGGACCCTCTTCCCACTAATATTACAAATTAGTTAGAATAAAAAAAGTGTCATGGTTTCCCGGCATGACTTCTGCGTAAACCTGCCAGCACAGTTTATGGCTCAGGCCTCTGTTGCCCTCCAGCTGCTTACTGGATTTTCTACTCATAAAATTTATCGTAAATTTTTAATCATAAAATTTGTTCTATGGCTTGCCTACAAACGGAACTTACGGCTTCCCTGCGGGGGGAATAGCTGGAATCGGTTTTCTTCCTGTTTTTCAAGCCCAGTCCCATGTTCTTCCTCTCTACACCATCTCACATGGTTCACTCTCTTTCGAAAGTAAATGTCAAGAGTTCCTTAAGTTCATTAGCTAATTCTGGCCAGACCTTTTAGTTTATGTGCTCTGATTTATGCATCTTCCTAGATTTAATTTTTCTAAGTGACCCTTTACCTGTTTTTTATTGTGACTTACTAATTGCACCCATTTCCTAACTTTATTTTTCTTATTAAAGACAGATTTTAGGGCTTCCCTGGTGGTTCAGTGGTTGAGAGTCCGCCTGCCGATGCAGGGGACACGGGTTCGTGCCCTGGTCCGGGAGGATCCCACGTGCCGTGGAGCGGCTGGGCCCGTGAGCCGTGGCCGCTGAGCCTGCGTGTCCGGAGCCTGTGCTCCGCAACGGGAGAGGCCACAACAGTGAGAGGCCCGCGTACCACAGAAAAAAGGACAGATTTTAATAGATGGTTCATTTCTCAGTCACTTAAGGGTCCTGATTAATTTCACTCACCTCCCAGTCATTCAGGAAAGGATCACCTTTCTTGCTAATATTTCTTTGTCCCTGACGGGACAGGTCTGGAGTTTGTACTTGAGTGTCAGGTAGATGCCTGGGTACAGGCACGGGGGTCTGGTTCAAATTCTGCCTCCACCACTTCTAGGTTACAGGATGTTACTTGAATTCCTCGTGTCTAGTTTCCTCATCAATCAAAGGAGAACAGTGGAATCTACTCTAAAACCTCATGGTGGGACTCAGTGAGACAGTGCAAGTAGGCTAGGTCCTGGCACATAGTAAGTGCTTAGTAAACGCTAACTATGCTTTTTGGGAGAGGCTCTTTTCCATCCAGATAGTCTCATCTAATTCATTCTTTTCTAAGCAACTTCTGTTTCTAGCATTCAGCCAGGTTGAAGAGCGGGTGGTTACAGAGCTGAATACTATGACCTTGTTTCCAATCCAGGTTCTTTTCTTGATAGCACGCTACCTATCTCCTAGCTCCCAAAGTCTTAGTTCTAAGCCTTCCAGCTGAGGAGAATTCCAGGACAAAGAGACAACTCTGAACTCTTGAGCCCATGGGAGCCCACCCACCCTATCCTTCATGGACACCAAGCTGGGGAGCAGTCTTGAGTCCACTGACCCTCTAAGCCAGGGCTTCTCAACCTTGGCTGCACTCTAGAATCACCTGGGGAATCTAAAAGAATCCTGATGCTCAGACCATATCCCAGACCCAATCAATCAGAATCTCTGGGTTGGGACCCAGGCCTTGGTATTTCTGAAAGCTTTCCAGGCAATGCCAACATGCAGCCACAGCTGAAAAACTCTCTCACACTAGTGCTCTCAAGCTCTGGAGTAAATCAGAATCACCTGGAAGACTTGTTAAACCTCAAATTGCCGGGTCCATCCCAGGTTTTCAGTAGTTCTGGAATGGGGCCCAAGGATTACATATCTAATGAGTTCCCAGGCGCTGCCCCTGCTGGACCACACTTCGAGAACCGATGCTCTAGTTGGCCTCACTCAAGTCTCACCCAATCATGCAGATACTACTGGGCGCCCAAAACACTGTGCATCTCCCTTCTGTGTCACCCCTCCCTCATGAGAGCCCTCCCCCCATAGCTCCATACAGATCCTGTGCATGCAGGAAGAGAGGACTTTAATAAAATAGGAGACATGAGGAAATTCGGCCTCAGATAAATAGGATTGATTATGAAATGAAAGGGCAGAGGGCAGAAGAGTTAATTAACTTGAATGTCTGTGTCACTTATTTAATATATCCCTTCAGTAGTAAGAGGTGATTTTCATCCTGTGACCAGCAGCTTTGGTCACAGCCGAGGGAGACAGGCCACTTTGGAAAAACCTGCTCTCAATCAGATCTGCCACTTCTGACTGTGGGATTGTGGCCAAGCTGCTAACGGCTCCGTTTCCCACTCTGAAAACAGAGCTATAATGATACTTGCTTCTGGTAGAGTTGTAAGGCTTAGATTAAGAAACATTTGAAAGTGCCTATTCAATAAATGGTAGCTATCATTATCACTGCTATTACTCCCATATGATTATTCTTGGCTTTGCTGCTGTCAGTGCCCCTTAGGTAAAGATTCTCAGCAACGAATTATGCTTACAGTTTAGCGTAGGGAACCTTTCTCTCGTCTGATTAGCCGGGGCACTTCTATTGGTTAACAACAGCTGCTGTGTTTACCAAGGAAACTCAGGACCCAATTCTGTGACGTTTTGACAATCATCTTTAGACAAAGTTTTCTGGTATAAGTCTGTCACCCTTCTTTACTTACCTTGGTCTCATTCCTTACCACTAGCTAATTTTGTCTCCCCACTGGCTTCTCAGATCCCCCAAAAGAAGTCTTGCAATTCTCTGCTGTGTCTCACTGGATGGCCACTCAGTCATGTTTGATGGTGGATGGATGTGACATCTAAATGAATATGAATGACCTAAAGTCCTGCGGAGCAATGAGTGATTTAAAAGCAATAAATTATTAAATGCACAGAAAACACAAGGAGTCTGGGTCTCACTGGACTCATCTGTGAGATGGAATCAATTCTATTTTAACTAACATCCGACAAGAACAGGAAAGTCAATAGTGAAGAGAATAGAACATAGGGAATCCTGAGTTCAAATTCCAGATCTACCAGTTCCCCACTTTCTTTCTTTTTACTGGGCAGGGTCTTCAACCTCACTAAGCCTTGAGTTCCTCAGGTGTAAAGTGAAATTAATGATGTCTCCATTGCAGGCTGCTGTGACAAGAGGATATGACACGTGTGGGTACACCTGGCATAGAGCCTTTCCCCTTGGCTGTTCAAGTACTCATGACTCTACCCTGCCTTGTAAAGATTTAGATCCAGCCACCCTGCACCTTCTACAGACCCAGGCCTGGGGGGGCGGGGGCGGGGCTGGCCGAAGCGGGGAGGCAAGACACCACAGCATTTAAGGAGGCCCCGACTCTCAGGGTTAGGCAAGTGTATGGTCAGCCCCTGAGAGTCAGCGCCTCCTTAAATGTTGCTCCCTAGATGCTTTGCTTGCAGCACCTTAGTCTCCACCTGGGGTTTCTGCATGACTTTTTGTATCTCCGTACCCCATACACAATTTAATTTAAATGACCAACATGAAACTGGCCTGGAATCCCCTTTGGGGTTCTCAAAACTGCTGGAATCTGGGCTTCCCTGGTGGCGCAGTGGTTGAGAGTCCGCCTGCCGATGCAGGGGATACGGGTTCATGCCCCGGTCCGGGAAGATCCCACATACCGCGGAGCGGCTGGGCCCATGAGCCATGGCCGCTGAGCCTGCGCGTCCGGAGCCTGTTGCTCCGCAAGGGAGAGGCCACAACAGTGAGAGGCCTGCGTACTGCAAAAAAAAAAACCCCCCAAAACTGCTGGAATCTGTAGTTTTCAAATCTAATCAAAACAGATGGTGAAGTGTTGATGCTAGGTCAGTATGCAAAAGCCCTTGGGCGGTGGGGCTGGATCCCTTTCCCCGTGCAGCTGCTGGAGGACACATGCCGTGACTCCCAGAGCCACCCGAACAGAGCTGGGCACCTTTCACAATCCATCCCCTACTTGGCTCATCAAGTCTGGACCTCTCTGACCTCCGTGAGGTATAGGAAGGACAGTTAGGGTTCTCCCAGTTTAAGCAATTAGGAGGTGGGGAAATGAGTGATTCTCCTAAGGTCACAAAGCAGATTAGGTTTGAAGCACTGGCTAGGCCAGTATTTCTCAAAGCAGAGTCAGAGGTCACCAGGGGTACTTGTCCAAGTCCAGATTTCTGGGCCGGGGCGATACCCTAGACCTCCCAATTCAGTCTCTGGAGGTGGGGTTGGAATGGGTAGAGAAGCTTGTGGAGGTCTGGGTACAGGCACGGGTTTTGGTCCCATGTCAGCCATCACACCGCGTATCTGAGTGTCCGGGAGGGAGTGATGCTTCGACCAATGTGTAGTGTGCGTGTGTGCCATGGTGCCGCTTGGTATAAAGTTAAGTTCGTTGGTTGTAGCTAAGCATTCATTTTCACAGTATTGGGAAAAATATAACTGTCACTTCAAGCACATAAGTTCATGAATTTTTGCTTAGGGTAAAGTTAAGTTTTGAAATCAGTTTAAAGTTGATTTTAAGAAAATATGGCACATGTGGTACTGCAATGCGACAAAAATTGTGAAAGTGATACAACAACGATTACAGTTTGGGAAACACAACTTTGGGCGATTCTATGTCAGGAGCAGAAGTGAAGCTGGGAGGCAGGACTGCTTCTAAAGGGATTTTTAGCGCCCTGCAGAGAGACTCTACCTCTGTGCATCAAACACCGCCAGCAGCCCATAAACAGCATGATAAATATTTACAGCGACCATTGTCATCATGCCAGGTGCCAGGGGAGTGTAAAGCTCTCCTCTTAGGGACAATCCATAACCCTTTCCAACAGGTGGTCAGAACCCTAGACTCAAACTCCACCCAGGTCTGAAGACCAGGAAGCAGGCAGAGGATGGTCCCCTATGGGGCAATTTCCAGAGGGCTGAGACCTGCATCCTTCTCACGTCTTCCGCAGGCTTTCCCAGTGCCAGTGCTACCTGAGGCGGCTTTTCCCTCCCCTTCCCAAGGGACCACTGCAGAGGGCCAGGTTGGCAGGGGTTTGGGGTTTGGGGAGGGGCTTTGTGCAAGTAAGAGATGACAGAGAGAGGGGAAGAGAGCAAGAGAATGGGGGTGGGGAGGGGAGAGACTGGAGGAGAAAGAAGAAAGGAAAAGTGGGGGAAAAAGGCATTTGTAAAATTAAGTGGCAAGGCCCCATCAGATGGTGTTGGGCAAGGAAAGCATGTTACAGGCAGGAGTAATTGGTAATCGGAGCTGATGTGAAGAAGGGATGATTTATGGGAGCATGCAGACAGGGGCGGAATAATTTTTGGAGCAGAACGGGGAACTTACTGAACGCCTGAAACTCAGCTACTTATCCACTCGTTCTTGTGATGAATTAACTCTTGTTTAAAGTAACCGTGGCTCCATTTTTCATTCTGATTACTACACTTGATATCTTTCTCTCCCTCTGTTTCCCTCTGACCACTGCCCCCTTACCAGGTTCTGGGTGCAGAGGCACTGGGTTTGTAGAAACTCGTCACCCCTCCTCCTTTTACCCCCACCCCACCTCCATAGCAATATTAACTCTAAATAGCCAAGTCTAAAATCCAGCCGCCTGAAATATTACAGAGATTAGGAATGTGCAGAATTAGCAAAGCCCTCAGATGCAAGGCTGGCCTCCTTGTGCATCCTGAATGGTGTCGATTCCTCTGCTGCCTGATGTGGGAAGTCTCTCTCCTGGCCCGTCTACCGTCCTTAAAAGTGTGAAGTCCTGAGCACACTTCCCACCTGGCTGGAGCACTCCTTTTGGAGATGGAAAGTCTTTTGAGGACCCCAGCAAGCCTCATGAGAGACAAATCAAGACAAACAATGTCCTATACCATGTACCCTTCCTCGCCAACATTTAAAAAAATCAGCTTAGGGGCTTCCCTGGTGGCGCAGTGGTTGAGAATCCGCCTGCCCATGCAGGGGACACGGGTTTGAGCCCCGGTCCGGGAAGATCCCACATGCCGCGGAGCAACTAAGCCCGTGCGCCACAACTACCGAAGCCCATGTGCCTAGAGCCTCTGCTCCGTAATAAGAGAGGCCACTGCAAATGAGAAGCCCGTGCACCGCAACAAAGAGTAGCCCCCGCTCACCACAACCAGAGAAAGCCCGCGCACAGCAACGAAGACCCAACGTAGCCGAAGATAAAAAGAAATTAAAATAAATACATTTATTTTTTAAAAATCAGTTTAAAATTGATATTGTGCAGAAAGGAAGGAGATCTAGGAACAGGTGTACGTATACCAGCATCACGTTTTTATTATTTAAACTTTTTTGTTCTTGAATAAATATACAACCCTTAAAGATTTAGCCTCCCATGTGGTCCAGCCTCAACACAAATTTCCATTGGAGAAAAAAGCCAGTCTGACAAAAAAGTGATTCATACCAGTTAAATATTTACAGCAGTTGCTTGTGAAAATGACAAAGGGAAAATATTTATCTGATGCTCGGGAAACATTTCTAAGGTGCTCTTGACATCTTTTTCCTTCCGCAACTATCAACTCTACCCAAGAAGTTCTTGAAGCTCCTGCGTGCGGCCGCAGGTCAGGTTGCTGCCACGCCCAAGCAGGCTAGGCTATGCAAGGCAGTGGCCCAGCTCTCTGCTTCTTGTCACTGCCACCCAGCCCTCAAACGTGGCTGCCTCTATTTTCTCTCCTGTTAGTAACTAGACACCCTCCTCCTTCTCACCACTGGGCCTCACTGTCCCCTCGGTCTCTGCCTTTACCTGCCGCTGGCACCTTTCTTGCCTTCTTTTGGTGGTTCTATCTCAAGTCTGTCGGGATCTTTCCTTTCTCAGCAGACCCCTGGTTCTGTCGGCTTCTGTTCCAAAGTGCCCTCAGCACCGGGGCCTCACAGCCACTGTCTTCTCTGATTTCTTCACTTCTGCACCACCTGGGCCCTCAGGTACCTGCACACTCGCTACCTCCAGTTGCCTTTTGGTTCCTGACTCTGGCTTTTATCTTTAAATCCAGCTTCCTGGAGCTCCCTGGAGCTCAAGTCTATGCCTGTTGGTTTGTTCAGCAATGTTTGCTCATATCCAGACTCCAGCTCTCCTGGCTCTGGGTTCCCTCCCTGCCTGGATGATTTCCCTCGGCCTTGGAGGGACATGGGATAGGAGAGGAGACCAGTGTGGCACAGTAGAGAAAAGCTTTGGATTTGGAATTAGGACACTTAGCATCCAGTCCCAGCTCTGCCACTGATTCTAGGCAATGGGTTTCCCTCTTTGGGGGATAAAGAAATGAAGTTTCCTCATGTAGAAATAAAGAGATGGAATAGCTAGTCACGAAGGTCCTTTCCAGTGTCATGGTTAAGAGCGTGTGGTCTAGAGTCAGGCTCAGGGTCAAACCCCATTTCTGCCCCTCACTGTTGATCTCTCTGAGCCTCTGTAAAACCGACTTCCTGGGGTTTTATGAGGATTAAATGAGAGACTGAATACAAAGTACTGATCACAGCACCTGGCACTCAGTGAACTCTCAGTGTTAGCTGCTGATATGATGACGATAATAATGATGATGACTTACTATCACTCTGTCATTGAGCTAATCTTGGAAGGCTTTCCCTTTCATTTTGGTTTACACAATCAACTTTTTAGAGCAGCACCTCTGTCTTTATTCTGCTTCATCACACTTGTTGAATAAGACCCACTCTCAGACAGCAGCAACTCTCAATTCAGCCAGCAGGGATATCAGGATCGCACAGAGAGAAGAGGAAACAGCCCCCAATAGCAGCTGAGAATCACTCTTGCTTCCGCTATAAAAAAACATCCATCAGAAAGGAGCTGGTTCAGCCTGACGACTGAATCCTCAGTGTAGCCAAACAGGTCCGACACTCTGGGAGATGCCCAGGTTCATCCATCCTCCAGGCCAAGGGGTCCTTCCTGGGCTTTGGGAAGCAAGGTTGGGTGCAGGGCAGGGTGGGGTTGGTCCTGGCCGGCAGAGAATGGAATCAGGAAACTGGAAAGGCAGAAAGCAGGGCTGACGCCAAAACTGAGAAGCAGTTAGATGGTCCCACGTGAGTTCAAGAGGCTGGCTAGAGAGATGGAGCCTGGAGAGTTGCTGGCTGGGCTTGTAGGGCACGACTGCGACAATATACCTCATCCCAGGCCTCCTCCAGCCCCCGCCAGTGCCGCGTTCCGGGCCACCTCCAGGACTGAGTGGAAAGCTGGGCTCAGAGGGAGTACGTGCCCTGTGGTGACCTCCCCCGTTCTCCAGCTGGTTGGTGGGGTCCCTGCATGTCTGGTCATTAGGCAGAAATTCCAGAAAGAAGACACTCATCTGGCTCCTTCAGCAGCAGTGGGGACTTGAGCACCCAGTTTCTATCCAGCAACAAAGGTCACTTTCCTTTTTGCTGGAGGTCATCTTACCTGGCTGGGGCTTGAAAATGGGCGGTTCCCCTGAGCTGAGCTCGCAGTCTTTGATTCCTAGAAAGCAGAGCTGATTGTACCCCTCGGGCCCAGTGAGACTCAGAAAGCTGACACTTCTCCACCTGGGACTCAATATTCACTTCAGGCCTCCATTCATCCATTCCACAGATGGTTACTGAGTGCCGATTATGTGTCAAGCACTTGACAGGAGTTGTAGCTGACTCAGACCCAGGTTTGGAAAGCCATTGAGCTAACCTACCCTTGGAGACAAAAACCATCCAGAGCACTTGCTTCTCCCCTCTGGGGACAGTAAGCCAATTCCATTAGCTGTGAGCTGCGGGAGAGCAGCAAAGGGGCCGTTCTGTTCATTACTGTCGAGTCAGCGATGAGCACAGTGCCTGGAAACGAGTAGGCACTCTGGAGGGGATGCTTCTTCCAAAAGGGTTTGTGGATAGATGGTCCCCAAGTGCCCCAAACCAGATGGCCCACATTTGCAGCTGTTCCTCTCCAGGGTCGCGTGTCAATTCACACCCGCACATAGATGCCAAGCCAGTCCTGACGTGACCCTTTGTAACAGCGACCCCGAGAGCTTGGATGACGGTGATGATGGTGATGATGATGATGATGATGTTCCTACTCCAGCTGAGGAAATGGAGACTCAGAGAGTTTAAATGACTTGCCCACCATCAAACCCAGCTTCCAAAGGCTGTCTTCTCAACTGTCAACACAGGGTACACTACGGAGGAGTTTGGGGTGAGGGTGTGGAGGTTGGAAAAGGAGAGGGAAGGGCAGGAGGAAGAGTTATTACCAGTTTGGGAACTCCACAGCAGGAGGCGGGGCTTCCAGCCTAGACTCAGGATGAACCTTCGGTGTGTGTGTTTTTGAGAAGGGGCTTCGGGGTGAAGACCTCCGAGCCCTCATCCCTTTGCCGAACAGTCATTCAGCAACTCTGATAGGCTGCCAGCTGGTGGAATGGGGTCGGGGAGGGGTGGGGTGGGCAAGGGGGAGCCGGGCACTAGCTCTGTGGATTTCTCCCCAGGTTGAGATGGGCTTAGAGTAGAGTTCAGGTCTGCCAGGCGGGACCAAGGCGGGGCCACGGACCCATGCTGTGATTGTTCAGTAACCAAACTTCCCTCTTCCCCAGGAGCCCTGCCTCTTTTAAGGTGAACTGCAGATCCTTAAGCTAATAATTAACTTGTCACAAGCTCATCAATGCCCCATCAAGGGAGTGGCACAGAGAGAGGGAGGGGAGGCGGGGGAAGGGAAGGGAACCCAGCCCACACCCCAGCCAGCTGTAGCTCCTGTTCACCTGGCCCATAATAAATAGGATGAAAGGCGCTCCTGATAAATGCCCGTGTCAGGGAGAGATTTTACCTTCACTCAGAAACAATGTAATATCTTGGCTATTACCCCAAATAATTTATCAATGTGTAATAGCTTTGTGCAGACCTCAGATAGGAGGGGAGCCGCGCTATCAGAGATGGATGTAGCCTACCTTCGGCTTTTAATTTTTAATGCTTGCAGCCAGCTTTGCATTAAAGGCCAGGTGTCATATAAAGACTTAATGTAACAGGAGAGTTCATGAATTCTAATCAAGGGAGGCGCACTCCCTGGCTGGCTGCTGTCACCTCCCGCTGTTCTTATTGATCTTGTGTTTTCTCGCCTCCTGTTCTTCTGGCTCTTCTCTCTCCCCTCAGCCCCCTCCACCTCACTCCACCCCATCTCTCCTCACCCTCCCCACCCTGCCGACCCTTCCCCACCCCACCCTGGGCTTTCCCCTTCCCAAGTCTCAGCCTTTTCTCCCCCCAGATGAAGGGCGGGGGTGTCTCGGGCTGGGCCAGGGCAGCGAAGATTCTATAACATCTGGACTAGCTGGCAGGATGGCAGAATTCTTTTCCCTTTCATCCCATTATTTATGTATTCATTTCTTTTTCATTCATTTATCCAAAAAGTAGTTTTGAATATCCACGAGGGGCCAACTCTATGCTTGGCCCTGTGGACAAGATTAGAGACAAGCGAAGTGGTTTCTGCCCCTTAGAGGGGTGTATAACCTTGCTGGCAAGGTGCTCCCACTGCCAAGGTACACGTGTACATGAGACTTGAGACCGTTACGTGAGATTCAAAGGAAACGCTCAAACGCTGTATCCTCAGTGAGGCCTTCCCTGACCGTCTTTTAAAATTTGTGCGCCTAAGTGTGCACACAGACACCCCTATCCAGCATTCATCGTGCCGTCTGCACTCTCCCCCGGTGCGCTAACAACCTTCCGCACGCTTTGTAAATTGTGTTTATTTTGCCTACGATCTTGTAGCAGGAAGACAAATCTGACTACGTGTTGGATCTGTTTCTTTTACTTTAACCTTTGCTTTCCGCTGCTTTTGTTCTCTAAAAGGATACTGTCTATACACAATGGCCTGCCTCGGGGAACCCTGCCCCTCTGCCTGAATGTAAAACCAAAGTGCCTTTGTTCAGGCAAACATCCCGACCCTGTCCACCTGTGGATGGCTATAAGAAAGAAGAAATTAACACATCCCTTCCCCGAGGCTGGACATTCCAGGGGATATTTGCAAAACTTATGGCCTTTTTACTTTACTTCCTCATCTCCTTCCCCTCTCTGTGCTATAAAAGAAACTGGCATCCAAGCCCCGATAAAATGGTTATTTTGAGACTTTAGTCTGCTATCTTCTCGGTCTGCAGGCTTTCCGAATAAAATCGTATTCCTTGCCTCAGCACCTCGTCTCTGATTTATTGATTTATTGGCCTGGTGAACAGAACGATCTTGGACTTGTAACGATCTGTCTCCACTTACCAGAATGTAAGCTCCACGAGGACAGGAACTTTGGCCTGTTTTGTTCACTGATATGTCCCTGGTGCATAGAACAGCGCCCGATAGAGAGTAGGCGCTCAGAAAATATTTACTGATGAATTAAGCGACCAAGAGTCGAGCTCAGAGAAGAGCAGTGGTGTCTGTGTGGTGGGAAGGGGAGGCTTCCAGCCCATGCTCACTCCAACTCTTCTGCCCAGTGCCTGTTCTCTGCCCTGGGAATCCTCCTTAAAATGCCCCTGTGGTTCCCCAGATAATCTGCCGCCCTTCCCGCCTGATCCCAGCCTGCCCCTTGGCTGGGCTCCTGGCCCTTCCCTTCCGTGTGGCCCTCCACTGGCCCGACTCAGATGAAAGGTTGTCACGGGGTGGGGAGGGCATGGGCACCTGGCCGTGAGCTCCTCAAGGTGGGGGCTGGGCCTCTGCCTCTCTGGACCTCCGAGCACAGGTCCTGGCACGCAGCAGGTGCTCAATTCCAGGTAGGCCAGTTTTTAAGGAGAGATGCATTCCTGGAAAGCCTCTCCTAATTTCAAACTCATATTATTCAAGACTAATTTTCCTATAGAAATAAAGTTAAAAGCTGCATTATTTCAAATTTTGGACAAGCGAAACTTAACTCATATGGTTCGTACTGCCCAGTTTCCGATTTGCTTAAAAATGCAGCCGTGGGACTTCCCTGGTGGCGCAGTGGTTAAGAATCCGCCTGCCAACGCAGGGGACAAGGGTTCGAGCCCTGGTCCGGGAAGATCCCAAGTGCCGCGGAGCAACTAAGCCTGTGCGCCACAACTACTGAGCCCGCACTCTAGAGCCCACGCGCCACAACTACTGAAGCCTGCGAGCCTAGAGCCCGTGCTCCGCCACAGGAGAAGCCACCGCAATGAGAAGCCCGTGCACCACAACGAAGAGTAGCCCCGGCTCGCTGCAACTAGAGAAAGCCGGCGCACAGCAACAAACACCCAACGCAGCCAAAAATAAATAAATAAATGTTCCTTTAAAAAAACAATGCAGCTGTGTCGAGTGTTAAGTCCAGAAGGGGCACATTCCTCCCCATTCTCATTTTGTTCCTGTTGCCTCTTGTGCCAAGGGGCCTCCTTCAACTGTTCCTATGGTCGAGGGTGCGGTTTCCTCCCTATAGTTCCCTTCTCATCCTCTAAGAAGACCCACTGCAAAAGTCTGCCTCCTCCATGGAGCCCTCAGGCACAGTGGGTCCCTCCCTCCTCCGAGCTCTCCAAGAATTTTGTTCCCGCCTTGTTCGCAGGCAGTTGAATTGTTAATGAGTTGCTAATGGGTCCTTCCCTACTAATCCTGAGTCAAGGCAGACACTGTGTCTAAGCATCTCTTTAATCCCTGAATATGAATAAATGAATGATGAATGAATGAATGTGTGCTCCCACAGATATTCCCCAAAGCTGAAGATGTAAACTTCCAAGATGATTTCCTTAGAATCCTTTTTGGAGTTTCAAACAAACAACAAACCACCCGGATTCCTGGACTCCACTCCAACCTTGCTTAGGAAGCCCCTGGGAGATTCTGATAGTCTGGACCGTGGGAACCACCCACCCGTAACTAGACTCAAGTGGGGCACTTGTTAAAGTCACAGATCCTTGGGCCCCACCCTGAAATCTCTACGGTGGGGCGTAAACCTTTAACAAGCCCTGCAGGGATTGGAGGACTCTCAGCGGCTTGGAAACACCTCCTGTGCTCTGACGCATCCCCTTCGAGGGCTTCAAAGTGAGACAACACTTCCTCCAGCCCTAGCCAGTCAGTGAGGCCCTCCAGAAGCCCCCAGTGATTTTCAGGGCCGAAGGGACACTAGTGATCATTCTATTCCAGGGTTTCTCAGCCTCGGTGCTATTGACGTTTGGGGTCGGATAATTCTCTGTTCCGGGGTTGTCTTGTGTAGCGTAGGACGTTTAGCAGCATCCCTGACCTCTTCCCACTAGACGCCTGCAGCAACCTCTCCCTCCTCCAGATATGACAACCTCAAAATGTCTCCAGACATTGCCAAATGTCCCCCAAGGGACAAAATCTTCCCTGGTTAGGAATCATTCCAATTCTGCCTGGGGCTCAGAAAGGCTAAATTCTCTGCCAAAGAGAAGTGACACAGCTAAGATTTCAGAAAATCATGGGAGAGGCAAACTTTTACCTTAACTCTCTAGGGGTCCTTTTGCCTGAGCATGAGAATTAAATTGACATAAGACTGATCAACAGAGAGAAAAGAATACAATGTTACTTAGTAATCATTTTATGTGACATGGGAGCCTTCATAAGGACGGAAGACCCAAAGAAATGGCAAAACCTCCTTGCTTTTATATTAGGTTGAACAAAGAAGAAATATTTTAACAGGGTCTGGTTGTATAGAATTTTCTTGGTCTCAACTTTTTGTCCTCGGTGATAAGAATGTTACTTTCCTTGGTAGAGGGAGAACATCTTTCATGTGGGAGTTTCATCTCCTGCTTTGAAGAAAAAGAAGGAAGGTCAAGAGTTTTCCTTACATTTGCTCTTTTTCAAGTGCCTTTAACTCAAAATAGTCAATATGCCAGAGAGGCATATTGTGGAATGGCACGTTCTGAGCTCCTTCCTAATCAAAAGTAAAAAGAGATTACGTATAAGGGGATGCATCACAACATTGTTTATAATGGCAAAAAGCTGGAAGCAGCCAAAGTGACTAAAAATCAGTGATTTTTTTCAAAATGTACGGCACTTTGTAAGATGGAATATTAGGCAGCCATGAAAATACATAGAAAATGATTAAAGGTGAAATGAGAAAAATCAGTTTACACTGATCACTGTAAAGCAGTTTAAAGCGGGGTGAAGAGCATGGTCTCAATATTATTTAAAATGTGAAAACAGAAGGACATAGTTTTGTGCTATTTCACAATGGAAATGTATTTAATTTTTTCCTGATAAAACATTATTGTAGTAAAAAGTTAAAACTATACAGAGAAAGTGAAAATTCTCCCTATACCCAAGCACAAGGCCAGACAAAAACGTGAGGGCTCCCCAGGCCAAGTTAGAATTAACACAGGTTATGCTGGTAATCTTCAAGCACACATTCAACAGAGATTCAGTGGGAGTGAGGAGAAGCACACTTACCGAACAACAAAAAAAAGTCTATATTTCTATTTCGAAATAAATCATTTATTGAAATGAAGAAAAATGTTTTGTTTTCAATTATGACATATCTGAAACATACAGAATATTATAGAAAACAATACAAATTCTTAGGTACCTAATGTTAACTTTTTCGCTTTAGAACTTTTAGTTTTTAAGAAATGTTGTAATGTTATAGATATAGTATAAACCTTGCTCTCTTACCTTTTCTCTCCTACTTGTAGTCAAAAAAATCAGTATATTGAAGGTGATGTAAATCATCCCTAAGCACGTTTTTACTATCTTTACTATACATATGCCTCCATAAACAATTTTGTCTTACAATTAAAAATTACAAATAGTATCAAATTGTTTTGATAGTCTCTTGCAACTTGCTTTTTAAACCTTGTGATTTTTTCATGTTTATAAATATATGGATTTTTTCATATTTTTTTATATATATATATATATGGATTCATTGATTTCATTAATTCATTGATTTCAACTAACTGACATTAAATCACTGAACTACAATTTATCTATTTTCCAACTGAAGGACATTCCGTTTCTTTCCAATTTTTCTGCTATTTCTGACAGCAACACATGAACTTCCTTATACAGATTTCCTTGTGTATTTGTGGGAGAGTTTTATTTCTAGGGGAGCACTTCTCAAACTTTTTGATCTCAGGAGTCCTTTATAGTCTTAACAATTATTGAGGACCCTAAGAGCTTTTGTGTAAGAGTGTTATATCTATTAACAAGTATCAGAGCTACCAGTTTAGAAATTAAAACTGAGAATTTAAAAAATAGGTACTCATTAATTAATTTAAAACAATAGTAAATCATTACATGTTAATATAGATAACATATTTTTATGGGAAATAATGTTTTTCAAAATAAATATAGTAAGATGAGTAGCACTGTTTTTCATTTTTTACAAATCTAATATCTGTTGTACTACATGGTTTTGGTTGAAGTCTATAAAGGAAATTTGGCCTCACATAGATACATAGTTACAGAAAAGGGAGGAGTAATTTAGTAGCCTTTTCAGATAATTGTGGATATTGTTTGAAAATACACCAAAACTCAACAAGCATCATTTCTTAAGATCAGTTGCAATGTGAAATCTGAAACCATACCAGTTAACTCTTTGTACATTAAAAGGCAATTATCTATCTTGTACTCTGAGTAGACCTTTTACTCATGATCTTTGTAGCATAATACGTTGATCATTTGGAAAATATTGGTTCACCAAGTCTATAGATCTTCCAGATGTTGACACTTCGTCATACAATAGCAAGAATCCGTTAATATCACCTCTGATCTTATCACAAAAGTCTTTAAGTGTGGGAAGCTGTCACACTCATGGTGACAGACATAAGTTTCCTAAAATTTAAAAGTTCAAATTTTGACATTGGCAATAAATTTAAAAGTTCAAAAATTTATCCTTAATGTGAGGAGCTCACTTTATTTCTGAGAAACTATCTGCCAAATAGCCAAGCCTGAATAAACATAGTTTTTTTGTTTGTTTTTGTTTTTTTGGGCCATGCCACGCAGCTTGCAGGGTCTTAGTTCCCCAACCAGGGATTGAACCCAGGGCCTGAGCAGTGAAAACATTGAGTCCTAACCACTGGATCGCCAGGGGATTCCCCAAAAAACTGTAGTGTGTGAGTTGTTCTTTAAAGGAAAAATAGTGTTCCATGAAAAAACTGGCTAGCTCATCTTTCGACTCAAAATAGTTGCAGGTGTGTTTTTCCTCCAGACAACTGTACTTGTGTATTCAGCAGAAGGGCTTTATGTGCAATTCCCATTTCATCACACAGAATTTTAAAAAGGCAAGGACTCTGGGATCAAGATTTTTTAAAATTAAAATTTTTACTGCTCTAAGTAGAACATTCTTTAGTGAAACTGTTTTCCCCCTACAAAGTGCATGGCAGTGCAGAATGCAATGATAGCTGGTGTGGTTTGGGCCCACTGCATTGATTCATGCTAAGGTATCAGCAGTCTCATCCACCATGGCTTTTGTACCATCAGTGCAAATGTTAACACAGCAAAAGAGACAAATAACATCTTAATATTATTCTGAAAAAAGTTTTGACCTTGCAGATCCCCTGGCAGCAGCTCAAAGATCCCTAGAGGTCTGGGATTATACTTTGAGAATTGCTGCTTTAGGGTATCTATCCAGAAGCTGAATTGCTAGGTGGCTGGATGTACACATCTCACCTTTACTTGTTACTCCCAAATCGCTCTTCGAGGTGGGTTTATTAACTTTACTCCCACCAGCAATGTGTAAGCAGTCTCAGCTCTTCATATCTTGGTCATCACTTAGGGTAATCCAATTTATATTTCGCCAGTCCAATGGGTATGAAATAGTATCTCATTTTTGCATTAACCACATCATAGCATTTCAAAGATATTTGGAATGTTTCTTCAAATCAGTTTTTTAATCACTCATACTTAGATGGTGTTTATTGCACTCACTAATAATTGAGGTAATTGACATGGATATAGATATAAAATATAAAGTCTCTTTCAACACATGTTTAAGAGGGTTTTTTTCTAGTTTTCATGTTGGCAAATATTTCCCACTTCTCTTCAATTTCCTTTTGCAATTTTCCAAATGAGAGACCTTCTGGGGAATGCTAGTCTAGGGTTTTTAATCATTTATTTCCTGTAAACATTGCCAGCACATATGTGATTTGGTTTCAGAATTGCAGTTGATTACACTGCAGATTTGAGCCCACAGGTCTCAGAGCTGGTGATGCTGCCTATAGTAGTTCCTTGCACCTTACATGTATAAATGTTGAAACGCTCATCATGGGTTTATACATGCTGGTAAACTGACTGCGCTAGACTTAGTGAGAAATCGATCAGTCTCTGACATAACAACTTTCAGGGGACCTTCCAGGATAAGTTTGACTGTATGTGATTTTTCCTTTACATGTTGATTTCACAAGCTAACCCACATGGAAGAAGCAAGGCCATTCTAAGTAGTCCTGCGTGGGAGCCTGAATTAACAGGCATCAAGTTTCCCGTCTATTTCAGTAAATTCGTTGGTTTGGGTTCTCAGCATTTGTTCATCTAAACTGTGCGTTGGCAAACTTCTCCGTAAAAATCCAGATATTAAATATCTTAGGCTGTGTGAGCCACGGAGTCTCTGTTGCTACTACCCCACTCTGTGGAGTAGGGCAAAACAGCCATAGATGATAGGTAAACCGATGGTGTGGCTGTGTTCCAATAAAACTTTATTTACAAAGAGCAGGATAAAGCTGTAGCTTGCTGACTCCTGGTCTAGACTGCCTCTTCATCTGGTTCTCTGGACAAAACTTTTGCTAATCCTTTAGTGTCTATGCTTCTCGTATGACGGTCTGTAGTTTACTTTTCATATAAGTGTGCCTGTGTATGTTGTTGAATCTTTAATTTAAAAAAAAAGTAAATACAACAAGTTGAAAATGAAAATAACATGGATAATAAATAAGAACATAAATAGTCTGAGAGAACTTAAGAAACAAAAACCAGACCCATCCAGATTTTCAAGGCTAATCTCTCTCTCTCCCTCTCTCTCTCTCTCTCTCTCTCTCTCTTTTTTTTTTTTCCTTTCCACACCACATGGCATGTGGGATCTTAGTTTCTTGACCAGGGATCTAACCCATGCCTCCTGCAGTGGAAGTGTGGAGTCTTAACCACTGGACCACCAGGGAATTTCCAAGGTTAATCTCTCTTAAAGTCAACTGATTATGGAGTTTAATCACGTCTACACAATATCGTCACAGCAAAGCCTAGATTAGTGTTCTATGGAGTAACTTGGGACTATAGCCTAGCCAAGTTGACACATCAGAAAAAACATCACAAATACCAAACCCCAAGGCTTCCCGTGGAGCCTGAAGTTATTTGCTTCAGACCACATGGCCATGAGCATCTGTGCACACAAGCAGGGAAGATCATCTTGAGCTTGGTTCCTTAAGTTCAGACAGGCTGGACAGACAACTTAGCTTATAGATAAATGCATAGTGAGTTGTCTTTAAAGAAACCTTGGAGGCCTTCAGGGCCTAGAAGAGGGAGTGTGCCCTGCTCAGCTAGGACAAGCCCTTGGGGTCCCTGAGGCTCTGCTTTGGATTCACTAGTGCTTTCCAAACTGTGGGTCACAACCCATGTGTGGACCATAAAATCAATTCAGGGGTAGTTGATCCACATTTTTTTTTTTAATGAAAAGGAATAAAATAGATGATGGCAGAGTGCATCACATATAATAAAGATAAGTGTTTCAGGGGTGTGTGTGTGTGTGTCTGTCTGTCTTTTCCCATAGCTCTGACATACTGACAGACATAAAATGTCATATATTATATGATTCCTTTTATATGAAATATCCAGAATAGGCAAATCTATGGAATCAGAAAGTAAATTTGTGGCTGCCAGGGGCTGGGGGAAGGGGAGAATGGGGAGTGATTACTTAAAGGATAAGATGTCCTTCTGGGGTGATGAACGTTTCGTAGCTGGAATGAGGTGGTAGTTGCACAACACTGTGAATGCACTACATGCCGCTGGATTGTACATTTTAAAATGGTCAATTGTATGTTATATGAATGTCACCTCAATTAATAATAAAAAAAGAAAGAAAGAATCTTAAGTGATACTTGGGGAGGGGAGAGGGAGGCTTCTGTCCTTCGCATGTGCCCTAGGGCTTCCCCCCACCCCGCTGACCAAAGACTCCATCCTTGAAGAGTCCTGACTCCACTCCAGCCAAAATGCGACAATAGAAGGTCCTGTTTGCAGAGAAAGAGAAGAGGCTTCACCCCCCTCTCGCAGCTCCTGGAACCCTGGGCCTCTGGTCTGGCTGTGTGCCAGCCAGAGCCCTCTGCCCCCGTGGGTGGGTGGTACAGCCCTAAAGTGGTTGATAGGCTGCATAGCCCTGAGCTCAGCAAAGGTCTCCGAGGTTCCTCTGATCTCCTTCCCAGGTCAGGCCCCCAGGGGAGGCGCCTCCCGGGTCCCCACTGGTGACCAGTGGTCTCAGCTCCTCTATTCAGGGTCTCTGGCTGTTGAGTCTGTGGCTAACACGGTGATTCTAACTGCCGTGTACTACAAATTAATTCATTCCTTTAGGCCTTGCTGTTCTGTAACTGGCTGTCACAGCGATCGCCCCGGGAGCTAATTGAGAGTTGCGATCCGTGGCAGTATTTCCATTAGGGGCATAATGACAGAAGCCGCCGTGCACACACAAATACACATGGAAGCAAAAAAACATAGGTACACGTACACTCATGGAAGCTAAACACACACACACACACACACACACACACACACACACACACACGCAGCTGATTAGCCCCAGTTCATTAGCACAGGGACCACTGGGCTGCCCATATTTTAGGAGCCTCTGGGTGAGGATGAAGCCCCTATGACCATGGGACACTGTGGGTGGACCCAAGGCCACTTCCAAGAACACAAGGGCCCTGCTCCACGGCACCGCCCCTGCTGCTGTGTCCGGTGCCAAGGCTCCCCAGTGGGCCACAGGGACCTGGGCTCCTCGTTGGCTTCCTCTGACCAGGGGGAGGGGCTGGCGGTGACCACGGCAGAGACTCTGAGTGTGTGTGCACGGGCACGTGGTAGCAGTTGGGGTGGATGAACGACAGGATCAATGGTTCTCACTCCAACCAAAGTTCACTGGCGGCCTCTTCGTGGCAGGGAGTGTAGATGCGTGAATCCATGGATTCCTACAAAAAGGCCTTATTTGGCTGTGAGCCAGGCACCGTCCTGGGCACTCAGTGGTTGTCCTAGGTTGGATCCAGGCCCCTTCTCACCCCCCAAGCAGAGCCTAAGATGTGAGCAAGGGGGTTTTAGGGACACGATCCCAGGAAGCCCCGTCGGGGAGTGGGGAGTGAAACTAGGAAGGGAAGGGAGGGGATTTGAGAGCAACAATGAGCAAGTCACCCCACTGGGTGGCTGGGATTGGAGAGAGTATGCACAGTTGTTCCAGGAGCCCCGCATTGACCCTCAGCTCCCAGTGATCAAAAGTGAGGCCTGAGGGGTGCCCCCAGGGGCCTTAGCTACCTGGCGCTCCCAGTCTAACCCTTGAGCAGACCAAGCATGCTTCCCTGCCAAGCAAGTCCTCAGGGTCACAGGTACTTGCAGTGAGTACCTGCAGGGTGAGTACATACAGGGCGAGTGCAGAGGGGGTGCAGGGGTGAGGGGTGAGTGCAAAGGGGACAGCTGAGTGCAGAAAGGAGGGGTGAGTACGGAGGGGAGATTATTAGTGCAGAGGGGAGGTGAGTGCAGAGGAAATGTGGGCCACAGCAGTAGTCTTTTTTCTCAGTGGTGCGCAAGGCAGACCCAGTCCCTTTCTTTCTTTTTTTTTTTTTTTTTTGCGGTACGCGGGCTTCTCACTGTTGTGGCCTCTCTCGTGGAGCGCAGGCTCCGGACGCGCAGGCTCAGCGGCCATGGCTCACGGGCCTAGCTGCTCCACGACATGTGGGATCCTCCCGGACCGGGGCACGAACCCGCGTCCCCTGCATCTGCAGGCGGACTCTCAACCACTGCGCCACCAGGGAGGCCCCCCAGTCCCTTTCTTTAAGGAGCTTCTTTCTTTTTTTTCTTTTTTTTTTTTGCAGTACGTGGGCCTCTCACTGTTGTGGCCTCTCCCGTTGCGGAGCACAGGCTCCGGACACGCAGGC
>NW_006787038.1:3374651-3375064 GCF_000442215.2 Lipotes vexillifer
CACGCAGGCTCAGCGGCCATGGCTCACGGGCCCAGCCGCTCCATGGCATGTGGGATCCTCCCGGACCGGGGCACGAACCCGCGCCCCCTGCATCTGCAGGCGGACTCCCAACCACTGCGCCACCAGGGAAGCCCTAAGGAGCTTATTTCTAATGAACAAGACCAGGAAGTCAAGTTCAGGAAGTCAAGACCAGGAAGTCAAGTTCAGGAGACAGGACTGTGGCTCAGAGCTGAGCTCTGGCATCCAGTGGAGGAGGGTAGAGGATGCTCTAGCCGTGAGCTCTTCCTCCTGCTGGTACTCCTGACGGCTCCATCCAGGAGCCTCTATTTCTTACCCTATATCATCTCCTTCAGCCAATCCCCTGCACCCAAAGCTTCAGTTGCCCTGGTAGGCAAGTGACCCCCCCCCCCCCC
>NW_006787038.1:3375074-3396741 GCF_000442215.2 Lipotes vexillifer
CCCCCCAGATAACTCTAGTCTGGCCTCTCCTCCAAGTGCCAGTGCTGTGTGTCCAGCTCCCTATCTGACACCTCCACTTGGAAGCTGTGAGGGCACGATACACTAAACAAGGATAAAACCGACTCATCATCTCCCCTCCTTCTCAGACACTGGTCACCTTTAATGTTCCCCATTCAGAGTGCGGCAGTCATTGCATTTCTCAGGCTAGAAGCCTAGGATCCAGTCTGGACACCTCCTTTCCCACATCACTGATGGCCAATCAACACCAAGTTCTACGGGTTTTTCCCTCCCGATGCCACCTGTTCTATCTCCACTGCCACCACCTTAATCTAAGCCACTCCCCAGGGGAACACAAGATGGGCACTCAAAAGAATCTCTGCTGACGGAGGCATGATGCAGATGGGCTTGCACTTTTACGAAGGCTCTTGAGACTATCTACTGTGCCAGGGTGCTGCAATGACACTCTGGGAGCGTGCCATCCACTTCTGAATCTGCATGGTTCCAAAGATAAATAAAAAGAAATATTTTTCCAAAACTAGATAAATTATAAAACCCAGGCAAGGAGTCTGATAGATCCATTCTATTTTTTTTTTTTTAAGATTTTTTGATGTGGACCATTTTTTTTTCAAGTCTTTAGTGAATCTGTTACAATACTGCTTCTGTTCTTTTTATGTTTTGGTTTTTTGGCCCCGAGGCATGTGGGACCTTAACTCCCTGACCAGGGATTGAACCCGCACCCCCCGCATCGGAAGGCGAAGTCTCAACCACTGTACCGCCAGTGAAGTCCCTGATAGACCCATTCTAGATGAATTGCAATTAATATCCTTCCTTTACTAGCGATAGAAAATATGACCCAAACTCATGACTTAAGCAAGGGGGAGAGGTGGTGGTGGATTCAATGGCTCAGACTAACTAAAAAGGCCAGTCGTAGAGCTTCACGTGCAGCTTGATCTGGGGGCTACTGATACCATCAGAACCCAATTTCTCTCTGCTCGTCTCTCGACTCCACTTTTTCTATATTAGTTCCATTCTTGGAGAAGTCCTGACCTCACAATGGCAAAATGGCTGCCAGAGGTCCAGTCCATAGCTTTGTGGGGTCAAAACCAGAAGAAAGGGTTCTCCCTTCCTGTACGAGTTCTGGGAATCACTCTAATTGCATTAATTTGGAAAATGTGTCCATCCTGAACCAACCTTTGAGACCAGGGGTATTTAATATGCTGATTGACCGGGCTCTGAAGTCTTGGACAGGGCCCTGTATACCCTGAGAGTAAGGGAGATGGGATCCCAAAAGTGAATCTCAGTGCTGTTTACTCAAAGAAGGGGAATGGAAGCCAAGGGCAGAGGCCACAAACAACAAATCCTCACTATTAATACACACCCAGAATAAGAGGATATGTTGCCCAGGACCCTTAGATGGAAGGTTGTGGAGGTCAGTCACCGTGAGCCACTATGTGCAGCAGCCACTTGACCAGAGCTCTGGGTCTGCCTCGCTTGATCCAGAGTCCACTGCACAGGTAAAGGCCACACCCTGCAGGTATGTGATGCAGGTGTAAGGGTGGGGGTGGGGGAAGCAGAGATTTGGGTCCTTTTTCTTTCTCCAGGATCCCGTTTACGGATCATAGCGCCTCTCACCTGGTGTGCTGGGTTGAACAATGTCTCCCAAAATGCATATCCACCTGGAACCTCAGAATGTGATCTTATTTGGAAATAGGGTCTCTCCATATGTAATTAATTAAAATGAAGTCATACTACATTAGGGGTACCCTACATCCAGTGTGACTGGTATCCTTATAAGAAGAGGAGAGGACACACAGAGACACAGACACACAGAGAAGAAAAGCCATACAATGATGGAAGCAGATTGGAGTGATGCATCTACCAGCCAAGGAACACCCAGGGTTGCCGGCAGCCATCAGCAATGAAGAAGAAAGCACGGGAAGATTCTTCCCTAGAGCCTTTGGAAAGAACACGACCCCGCTGACACCTTGATTTCAGACTTCCAGCCTCCAGAACCGTGAGAGAACACATTTCTGTTGCTCTAAGCCACCCAGCGTGTGATGTTTTCCCACAGCAGCCTTAGGAGTCTAATACACTTGGGCTGACCTTGATCCATACAACTCCATTCCTTAATACCCACCCTTGCGAGAAACAGATGAAACCCATCATGGACACAAGACATTTGTGTGTGTAGCAAACATTATCGAAAGTTTGGAGGAGTTTTTATTTGGTCACATCAGCAACCTGTGACCTTAAGACACTGGGTTGCCCTTTTCCCCAATGTCTTTCCTCCACCTTCTCCTAGAAAGTCAACTTCCTCACTTCATTATGCAGAACAATCTAGTCCCCGTGTTGTCCTCTCCTCTGCCTGACCCTCCAAAGCTCACTGCCCTGCTCTGCAAAGACAATTTACTGCAGGACTTGTCTTCAGCAACAGGAAACATGGCAGGTCTTTGGACATTTCTGTCTTTCTCTTCGCTTTCTCTCACACGTGTCAGCTAGAGGAAGAAAGCAGTAGAGGGATTTATTTCTGTACTCATTTGAATTATTCTTTCCTCCTTGGGAAGCAGAAATAGTACTCTCTTTTGGTTTTAAGTAGCATTTCTCATCACCAAGCCTGGAAAGGCCATGTCTTCTGCCCATGGTGTATGGGGCCACAGTTGACCTTTAATTAGCTTTGGTGACTCTTTATCCAGGTGGACCCACAGCCTTGGCTCAAAATCCTGCCCAGTTTCCAACTGCTACAGATGTGGGCCGTCTTCCCAGCTCCTGCTGGAGGCTCACTCTCCCCCATCCATGGCCATTTTGATGGTCAGAACTGACGGACATGTTGAGGGACCTCAGAGTCCATCTAGTGTGGAAACAGAGACCTAAAGAGGAAAGGGACCTGCCTGGGTCACCCGGCAGGTGGTGGAGGAGCTGAGACTAGAGCTGGGTCTCTTGCCTCTTCCAGCCAGCCTGCAGCGGCTGAGGCAGTGAGGCAGGCACTGCTTACCGCCCACAAAGTACTGTCCAGCTGATAAATAGCACTTTCCTCACTTGCTAGCTGAGGCTTTCTCCAAATTCCATTTAACCTTGATCTCAAATTCTCTCCATAGGGCCCTGGTTAAAAGGAACATACGCTGCCTCCAAAGTAGCATTTACTCAGCATGTGGCAGTAAAATGATAATAAACCATTACAAGAATGCTATCTTATGTGGTATACAATATATACAGTGGAATATTACTCAGCCATCAGAAAGAATGAAATCATGTCATTTGCAGCAACATGGATGGACCTAGAGATTATCATATTAAGTGAAGTAAGTCAGACAAAGACAAATATCATACATCACTTATATGTGGAATCTAAAAAAATAGTACAAATGAACTTACTTACAAAACAGGAACAGACTCACAGACGTAGAAAGCAAACTTATGATTTAACTAAGGGGATAGTGGGGTGGGGCCCGGGGTGGGTAGACAAGTTAGGAGTTTTGGATTAACATATACACATCACTATATATAAAATAGGTAAACAGCAAGGTCTTACTGTAAGGCACAGGGAACTATACTCAATATCTTATAATAACCTATAATGGAAAAGAATCTGAAAAAGAATATATATTTATATATGTACCACTGAATCACTTTGCTGTACACTTAAAACTAAACATTGTAAATTAATTATACTTCAAAAAAATAATAAAGTGTGTCCTAAAAAAATAACTTTCACTGGAAAAAAAAGGAATGACATCTTACACATTTAGGTTTACAGAGTCCTTTCCCATAGATCTCAACCAAGGACTATTTTATCCCTCAGAGGACATTTGGCAATGTCTGGAAACATTTTTGGTTTCACGACTGGGAGTTGCCATCTACTGGGTAGAGGCCTTAGACACTGATAAACATGCTACAAAGTACAGAACAATACCCACAACAAAGAATGATCTAGCTTAAAATATTAGTAGTGCAGTGGTTGAGAAGCACTGCCATGGATCATATCATTAGTCCTCCTGACAACCTTGTAAGGCAGAACTTCCCAACTCAGGTCCAGGCCAAACATGTTACACACAGCAGATCCTCCTCTTCACCCTTGAGGCATCCAGGTAGGGCTGCGGAGCACCCCAGTCCCCACTTGCCTCTGGCTGCCTACAGCCTCCTGCTGGGCCCTTGCAAACATGGCCAGAGCTGAGCATAAAAGTGCTTAGCAAGCATTCCTTTAGTCTCCAAAATAGGCAATATTATCCTTATTACAAAGGTAAGCAAACTGAGACTCAGGAAGCCTGTCGTTTTCAAAGTCACACAATTAAGTGCTGGTTCCAGGACTAGGGAAAAATTAAAGCATAGTTTTTGATGCTCACCATGTAATGTAGGGAATTCATGTCAATTAATTCCTAAAATTCCTGTAAGTAGAACTGGATTCAAACTCAGGCCAGTCCTATTCCAAAGCTTGTGCCTACTTTCCATCATATAGTACCCCCTTCCAGGTGTCTCTTCTCTAGATGAGTGGTAGGTCTTATTCCTCTTGTGGCTGAGCTCAGCACAACACCCAGTACACCATCGGAACTCAAAAAATGCTTATAAATTGAACAGAACCATCACTCCTTCCATCATTGGCTTAGGTACCCAGATTCAGGACTATTAGAAACTCCTGAGTTTATTGACATTTCCCAACTGCTCCTCTTGCTAGAACTCTGCCCCCAGCAAGGCTTTTCCTTCCTTTCATTTCAGGCTCCACTCACATCTCTCCTCTTTCAGAACAGCTCCACAAATGAACTCTAGTTACTCATTTTCTAGTCTACCTTGAGCATGTAAGCAGGTGGAGGTTGATAGGTAGAAATGGAAAGAGCATGAGGCTGCATGCCAGGAGACCTCTTGGGACCTCTGTTTCTTTTTTATGTTAAGAAAGTTGAAAAGATTATTTATAAGATCCTTTCTGTGGGCCAGTGAATAATGGCACCACAAAGATGCCCATATCCTAATCCCCAGGGAATGACCAATTCCTCTAACAGCTAGTTGTTGAGCACTCACCATAGCTGGCCCTGATCTAGATGCAGGAGGAGCAGTGGTGAACAAGATAAACACCTGCCCTCGGGGAGCTTGTACCCTAGTTTGGGAGCAGCATTGGTCCTGCTGACGACAATGCTAACACAGAGACATCTGAACAAGGCTTCATGGTCTTTGGGTCTCCTTCAATAACCATGTGTGGCAGGCTGCCCCACCTCCTGGGTAGGACGCTGAGGCCCAGGCAGGGAAGCCACCAATTTTCTTGCTGGACCCCATGGGTCAGGTCCCCCTCTAGAGGGATACATCCTCTAACCAATCAGCAGAGTATTTCCGCACATAAAGCCTACCTGAAAATGAGCTCCCAATCCAAAATTACAAAGCACATGGGGAAATAATCCACCATGACTGAAAGTTAGCAGACAGAACAGATAAAATCAGATCCTCAAGAAATTCAGACTAAAAGACTATAGGCACAACTCTGGGAATATACTAAAATCCACTGAATTGTACTCTTTAAAAGGGTGAATTTTACAGCATGTGAATTATGTATCAGTAAAAGTGTTATTAAAGGAAAAGACCACAGGGTGGAGACCACAATATACATATGTTTAAAATGATTAAAGTCACATTATCTTCCTGTGGGATTATTTAAGAATTAGAGAAAATGTATAACTGGCATAAAACAGTAAGTAGTATTAATTATAGTTATTCAGTGATTATTAATTTATCCTCATTTCCACATTTCCTAAGCTCCTTATCATTAAATGTACCTGCGCTGTGTCCCATTCTACTAGAGGCTTAATACCATATTCCCTCAATTCTAAAATGCCATCAATTGTAACACACATCAATTCAATAAGTTTTTTTTTAATAAAGCAATCTATCAAATGTACTTACCTACTGTAAGTTGCACTCTGATTTTGGAAATATAAAAAAATGTGAAAAACACATTTAAATTTATAGTACCTGATAAAATTATTTGTGGTAATGTGATAATGGATGCTACTGAGTAACTGACTTCATGCTTTATGACTCTAAATCCTAGAGTATCTGAAGGCTGGCAGCTAGAGACTGGCAATGTTAGAGGATGGAGCATAAGACTGTCACAGCCGAGTATGTTTGCCCCCAAGGCAGTGGAGCCCATGGGTCTGAAGCAGGAAGGGAAGGACAACGCAGAGGCTCCACGAGGGAAATTGCTTCCGTAGCAGGTAGGCATTACCTGGCCCAGTGCTGTATCTTCCTATCAAGAACCCTATACCACTCAGTGTTTGGTGTCGTCAGTCTTCCTGGAGCTTTTCCTCGCTCCTGGGCCTCAATTTCCCTAACTGTAAAATGGAAATGAACTACATTTTCCAATGGACCACTACCAGTCAAGGTTTATTTGGCTCAAAGTTCGGCAGGATGGAGTTCTGTTTCTTCTTTGCCCCCTCTGTTTCTCCCAATGAGAGGGGATCTACTCTTCAGGAGAGAGCACTGTGGCTAAGGGTGGTGCCCGTTAAGAAGAATTCAGGGATCCACTATTGTCCAGGCTTACAAGGCTGGGACTTGTAGGGAGGGCAGAAGGAGAAAAAGGCAAGGGTCAGGGAGACAAAGGGAGAAGGGATTTGCAGATGTCCATCCATGGCTGATTTGGACCACCCTGAAAGACCATCTAACGGTAGTGATTTAACAGTGGGATTTAATGATGCATGGAATAAAGCACTGCCACAGAAGTAAGTGTGAAGTTCAACCCCTTTCACAAAAGATGATGAAGCTGGAAAGTCTAGGCCATCAAGGCAACGGTCTTAGTATATGTCAATGTCTCTCAAACTTCAGAAAACCCACAAACCACCTGAGGAGATTGTTAAAATGCAGATTCTAATTCAGCAGATCAGGGTGGTGCCTGAGATTCTACATTCCTGACAAGCTCCCAGGGAATGCAGATGCTGCTCGTGGTCTAGGAACCACACTTTAGTAACAATGGCATAGGAGGTACTGGACCAATAGTCATTCATTCACTCATTCCTTCAAGCATCCAGCAAATATTTATTGAACACTTACTATATGCCAGGCAAGGTTCTAAGTGTGGAGATACCAAGTAGAAAAAAAAATGAAACAAAAAACAGAACATAGAGCTTCGATTCTAAATGAACAAATATATGACTGAATCAGTTAATTAGTGGTGGAAACTTGTGGTTTAGTGCAAAATAGTAATGAAGATGCAACAAAACAAAATCTCCCCTGTGATAATTTATCTTGCAAACCCAGGCTGCACTGTTTATTCATTAAAGAAGGGGTGGGAGGAGAGAGGGAATCCTGGGCCACTCCCCAGCAGAGTGACCTTGGGTGTGTTCCTTAACTTCTCTGGCCTTTTGATTCTTTTAAAGGAGGAGCCTCTTCCAACTTTCCATGATCACTGTGAGGATTAAATCAGAAAATGTACCCAAATGAACCCGGTCCAAAAGCCTGGCACATAGTAGGCACTTGATATATGGTGACGGCTATCATTTTATTATTACTGACCAAAGTGTGAAAGTGTAACTGCCTGGGCCCATGTTTCTCCCCAGTCCCCCACCTGGAGTTCTCCCTCCCCCATCACCCTTGCCTCGGGGAGCCACAAGGCTACCCTGATGAGCTGTGCAGCTTACTGTGAAATGCGCTGCATTTTCTCCCCAGCTGCCTCCTGATTGCAGTATTTACTTTTAATCTCCTGTGCCTCAATGCCCGATAAAAACTTTGTCACATTAGATGGTGACAGATGGGGGAGAGAAGGGGGGTAGCCCTGTGAGGGAGCGCCCAGGCCGCTCAACAATCCTTCACCACGCCAATTACGTCCTCCGGTGCTCCCTGGCGTGGGCACCCATGTCAGCGCAGAGGGAAATGGAAAAGCATAAATAAAGACAAAACCAGGCTCGGCGAGGCTTTAATCTGCAGAATAACATTTCTCATTTGTGTGAAATATCACTGGATTCTCTCCCTATGCTCCGGGGGCACACATGAGTGCACACACACACCGGGAGGGAGACAGTGGTGCCCAAGCCCCGGTGGTAAGTTAACTGTGTGCAGCGCGCCTCCTAAGAGCGGGGCTAACCCACCCCGTGTCCCTAACTGGGCTGTCAGGGGTCAGGGACATCGCTTCTTCACGCTTGCAGGGTGTAGTGGAAGAAGGGAGACGGGGAACTGACAGAAAGAGGAATGAAAGTGGTTAAGAAATTATCAGATGAGCGTGGAAGGGAGAAGGGCCAGACAATCAGAATTGGTTCTGCTTTTACAATAATGTATAATTATCTCATAATAATCTATGGGATTGGTGCTTAACACTTTCTGAACCTCTTTCTTTCACGGGTAAACTTCCTGATCCTCAACAATTCTGTGAAGCAATTAAAAATCCTCACATATGTGGAGAGCTTTTCCTATTATGTCTGTTCTCTCTCTCTTTAGGGATGTGTAGCGTGAAAGAGTATGTTAGTGTACCAGAGCTGCTGTGAGAAAGTATCACAAACTAGGTGGCTTAAAACAGTGGAAATGGGGCTTCCCTGGTGGCGCAGTGGTTGAGGGTCCGCCTGCCGATGCAGGGGACACGGATTCGTGCCCCAGTCCGGGAGGGTCCCACGTGCCGCGGAGCGGCTGGGCCCGTGAGCCATGGCCGCTGAGCCTGCGCGTCTGGAGCCTGTGCTCTGCAACGGGAGGGGCCACAGCGGTGAGAGGCCCGTGTACCGCAAAAACAAAACAAACAAACAAAAAACAATGGAAATGTCTTCTCTCATCGTTCTGGAGGCCAGAAGTCTGCAAGCAAGATGTTGGCAGGACCAGGCTCCATCTGAAGGGCCCGGGGAGGATGCTTCCTTGCCTCTCCCAGCTTCCAGAAGCCCCAGACGGTCCTTGGCTTGTGGCAACCGAATTCTAATTTCTGCCACCCTCTTCACATGGCCGTCTCTCTGTGTCTGTGTCCAAATTTCCCTCTAAGAGCACCAGTCATATTGGAGTTAGGGCCCACCCTAATGACCTCATCGCAACTTGATTACATCTGCCAAAAGAAAAGTCACATTCCCAGGTGCACAGTTTAGGACTTAAACATATCTTTTTAGGGGACAGGATTTGACCCATAACATAGAGGTACAGTGATGGAAAGGCACGTGTTTTGAAATCAGACAAGCTTGTGATTGACATCAGCCCTAGAGACAGCTGCTGTGTCTTCTGCTGTAAGAGGGGAGAGTCCCTGGGGCCACACTCTTCCACCTGAGGCAGTGAAGTCCACTAAAGCCCTCCCGCCCCGCGGCACATGGAAGTCTTCACGGAGTTGCTCACGCGCGTGCTCAGGAGCCTCCACCTGCCTGCCCATCTCGCACACATTCGCACCACACATCTGCAACATCAGGGGGCAAGGGGAGGGGCCTGAGCGCTACTGAAGGAGTTGACAGAGTCCAGAGAGGAAGGCAGAGGCTGTGTCTGAGAGACCCCGGGATGGAAGCTGCAGGGGCAGGGGCTGAGGGCTCTTTGAGTATAGTTATGAGTCCCTGGGGCCCGAAATGACCCACTGTACCAGGGCTTGGTGAGCTGCTGCTGCCATAGACGACACTTGAAGTAAAACTGGGCGACTGAGAGCTGGACACGAGGAAATCAAAAACAAGTACAATTCTAGACACTCCTGGCTATAGGTGTCACCAAAACCCTAGCAGGACAGCTTTGTCAGCTAACCCCTGAACCGCCTGGCTTCATTCTCAACTGCACTGAATGGACACTGGCTCAAGGAGAAGGAAAGGGGGCTGCTGAGGCTTGGCCACTGAAAGGGTAGGAGTGGGCAGCAGGGAACAGGGGATTACAGACAGCCTGGTGGAGAAAGCCCTATGAGAGAAAGCCCAGGAAGCAGAATTCTAGCAATACCCTAAGGCAAGGAGTGGAGGGGAAAGTCACGTGAGGGCGCAGATGGGGTTATCCCCAAATTGTAAAGTAAGTCTTTTTTTTTTAAAGGAAACACACTCTCCTTATGACTTTTGAGTGGTTTGTTCTCCTTTTTCTTTTTAAATTAATTAATTAATTTATTTATGGCTGTGTCGGGTCTTCGTTTCTGTGCGAGGGCTTTTCTCTAGTTGTGGCAAGTGGGGGCCACTCTTCATCGCGGTGCGCGGGCCTCTCACTATCGCGGCCTCTCTTGTTGCGGAGCACAGGCTCCGGACGCGCAGGCTCAGCAACTGTGGCTCACGGGCCTACTTGCTCCGCGGCATGTGGGATCTTCCCAGACCAGGGCTTGAACCCGTGTCCCCTGCATTGGCAGGCAGATTCTCAACCACTGCGCCACCGGGGAAGCTCTAAAGCAAGTCTTTGAGAAGGTGATTGTCTCACAGATGGAGGATGGGGGTGCGGAGAGGCTGCCAAATGGCACTGTGACAAGAGGAAGATCTCATGCAATGTAATCTTTTTAAAAAATTGAGGTGAAATACACCTAACATAAAACTAACCATTTGAAAGTATACAATTCTGTGGCTGTTAGTACATTTGCAGGGTTGGGCAACCATCCCCTCTATCTATCCAAATATTTTCATTACTCCCAAAGGAGACTCCACACCCATTAAGAAGTCACTCAGCAATGCTTCCCGCTCCTTCCCTGGCAACCACTGATCTGCTTTCTCTCTGCATGGGTATTTCATATAAAGGGAACTTCGCAATAGGTGACCTTTTGTGTGGGGCTTCTTTCGCTTAGCATCTTGAAGTTCATCCATACTGTAGCATGTATCAGTACTCCATTCCTTTATACAGCTAAATAATATTCCATTGCGTGGATATACATTTTGTTTATCCATCATTCCTTGATGGGCATTTGAGTTGTTTCCATCTTTTAGTTACTGGGCATGCAATGCAATTTTGATAGGAATTTTGTTAAAGTAGCTGTTGATTCCGGCCAAGTGAATGTTGAAAGAACAGTTACTATGGTTTTTATGTTTGTATTCCAGGTGGGCATTTACAGTGGTTATTGTATGGAATAAAATGGAATGACGGACTTCCAGAGAAATCTCCCTCCCTCCCTCTTACTTCGTCACTCCCAGAGGTAGGAAAGGAGACAATGAGAGCGATCCCTCTCTCAATCCTTCTCACCCTCCCTTCTCCTTCTCCTCCCTCTCTGCTCTCATCCATTCCTTTATTCAACAAATATTTCTGGGGACCCTCTATGTGGGGGCCCTGGGCAGCATTGCTAACTCCCAGCTCCAGGTCCCAGGGGATCACGGCCCCAAACTACAGACGCCACTCCGGCTTCTGGTGGCAACTTCCCATTTGCCCTTCAGAGCAGAGAGAGAATGGCTGGCACCTGGACTGGGCTTCCATCCAAAGGGCGGAAAGGGCTCAGTTCAAAAGTTAAAGAGACCTGGGGAACTTCCAAAGGCCCAATTGCTAACACGCACAAGTACCCCAGTGAAGACAGGGTACTTGTCCCCTGGAGGGGCTCCCAAGAGCACCTTGGCCCTGACGCATCCATGGGAGCAATGAAGCCTTCACTCCTTCTGAGGCTAGGGGCTGGGGTGGGCGGGGAGCAATGGACGGTTCCCTGGACTGGGCCCCTCTTTGTTCTCCATAACTTGGGTGTCTGCATGAGAATCTGAGAGACAGATATGGAAAGAGACAGAGACAGAGATAGAACCTGATTGACTATTTAGTAAGTTGACAGGACCTCCAGTGAGAACATAAACCATAAAAAGGGGGACTCCATAATATTGTTAAACCATATATTTTTATGTTTAACAAAACTACCCACAGTTTATTCTCATGTAGATTCAAGTCTTCTGAAACACTCCTTCTATTGCCATAAGATCCTGCATAAAAGCCACCTTCAGGCTTGGTGGTTGAGTCCACACTTGGGGGGTTCAGTATGAGAGTCCAGACAAAAAACACCCATGCAGTGTTTCTCCAAGTGTTACCAGTGGAACACGCAATGCAATACATGCAAGCTGGGGTACTTGTGTAAATTTTGGATTCCTGGGTCTCCCATGAGAAGAGTCCCTTTTTCTTAACGGTGTCCTCCCACCGAAGTCCAAGAACTGGGTCTCATTGGTTCCAGTTTTTCTGGCTTAAGTCATGTTCCATCCTAAATCAATCGCTATGGACAGAGGTGAGGGTAGGAATGGAACACTCTGTCAGCCAAGACAAGTGGAGAACAAGGGAGGGTGTTTGCAGAGAGACAGATTTTGAGCCCAAGAGGAAGCCCTTTCCAACAATGAGAGCTGACCAGTATCTGATAGGCTATGACTTAAGGAGTGAGCTCCCGCATACAGGAAGTCCTCGAGCAGAGGCTGATGACCATAAATCAGGTTTGCTACAGAGGGGTTTCTATATCAGGTAAAAAGCTGGAATAAATGAGGGCCTCGCATTAGTCCTCCACGGCTGCTATAACACATTGCCACGAACTTAGTGGCTTAAAACAACACAGATGTATTATTTCACAGCTCTACAGGTTAGAAATCTAACATGAATCTCACTAGACTAAAATCCAAATGTCAGCAGGGCTGTGTTCCTTTCTGCAGGCTCCAGAGAGAATCTGTTGTCTTGCCTTTTCCAACTTCTAGGGGCCACCTGCATTCCTCGACTTACGGTCCCCTTCCTCCACCTTCGAGCAACAGTGGGTTGAGTCCTTCTCCCATCACATCACTCTGACCTCCTCTTCTGCCTCCCTCTTCCACAGTTAAGGACCCTAGTGATTATATTGGGCCCATCCAGGTAATCCAGGATAACCTTTCTATTTTAAAGTTGGCTGACTTTTGTAAGTCAGCCTTACTTCATTCCATCAGCAGCCTTACTTCCCTTTTGCCACTTAAGGTAATGTATTCCCAGGTTCGTGGGATTAGGACATGGACACTTTTGGGGGCCACTGTTCTGCTTACCATAGGACCTCCATGTCCCTTCCCAGCCAGAGATTCGGGGGTCCTATAACTGATTGGATCACTGGGTCTTCTCAAGCAGGACAGAGACTCGGGCACAATCAGGCACAACAGTAATGCTCTTCAGATCCCTCCAAGAGCACATCACGTGTTGATGGTTTGCTTTGAAACCAGAAGGCAGGTTACACAGTAATTACCTCTTTGTCTATTAGCAGCAATTACACTCCAGTCTGTAGGAGGTCTAGAATGACCGCAGACTCAACCTCTTTCTCAGAAAATCTATTAACTGTCTGTGTAACTAAAGAGCCATTACAGAGCACTTGAAATTACAGACTTACCTGCCTTAGAAAAGTCCCTGCCATCTTCCAGAGAGGGCAGAGAGGATGAAGCAGCAGGTAGACAGTGGGGGAGGGAGTCTTCTCCCCTTGAAGTCTCATGGTCCCATGAAAGTTGGAGCATTCTGAGCCTTGGCCCAAAGGCAGTGATATAAAACAAGAGTGGCTCTTCATTGCTGCTTCCCGGGTGACAGGCATGCAGCTGGGGCTTTACACACCCCAGAGGCAAGTTCCTGAGGGATGCTACTCCTTCAGGGCCTTCCCAGGCTGAGAGGAACACGCTGAAAACGTGTTTCAAGGACAGAGGGGCGTAGGCCTCCAGGGGTCTGAGTGTTAGCTGGGAAAGGCATTCAGGCCTCAGCCTTCCAGAACCAACCCGAGCCAGCCTGCGCCCTTAACAAAGGCAAGGGGGGGAGAAACAGCACTGAGCAAGGGAAATGCAAGAAAGAAGCTTATTTTTTAAAGCATGCAGTTTGGAACAGAAGAGTGAGGCTGGCTGTGGGCTGAAGCCAGGCTCTGGAATGTCTTTCCTTCTAGGTTAAAATGTTTACTCCATCACTGTCAGGAACCATTGAAAGGGTGGGTCGGGACATGGTTGTACCCTTTAGACAGACCTTTCTGTCGACTGTATAGACCTGGGGTCAGCAAACTTTTTCTGCAGAGGACCAGATAGTAAATATTTTAGGCTTTGCTGGCCATCTGCTCTCTGTCACAACAACTCAGCTCTGCTGTTGTAGTGCAAAAACAGCCCGAAACAGTATATAATCAAATGAACGTGGCTCTGTTCCAATAAAACTTTATTTACAAAAGCAGGCTGGGGGTCGGATTTTCCTACGGGCCACAATTTCTCAACCCCTGGTCTAGATGATGGATTTGAAGAATATGTGTATTCTGTGTCCTATAACTCAGGATTCCCACCCACTCTTCTTTTATTCATTGGCGTATTTAAATGGATTGTTGGACTGGCTCAAATAACAACAGTGTTAGCAAATTTATCATATTAATATAACTTTTTACAGTTTACAGATCTCTCTCATATAAACAGTTTCACATGATCCTTACATAAGTTGAGGACATGAAGACTCAGAAAAGTTAAGTGACTTGCTCAGATTTTTTATCTGTTTGAGGCATTTTTTAATTCTGTTTGAGATCAGTTTTTTGTTGCTGTTTTGTGTTTTCTTTTCTTTTTTGGTCGCAATGCATGGCATGCGGGATCTTAGTTCCCAGACCAGGGATCGAACCCAGCCCCCTACAGTGGAAGCGCTGTGTCTTAACCACTGGACTGCCAGGGAAGTCCCTGAGATCAGTTTTGCCAAGGGTCACATCTGTCTCCCATTTCCGTATGTTCCTCTCATTAGTAAGAAAATATGAAGGCTGATTGAGGAGTTCATTCTTTGAGGGTGTATTATGATGGTAGGAACTCCTACCCAAATTCCAAATTCCAGAGACCTACCTAAAGAGCAGGATGTGGTGCAGACCCTGGTCTCAAGCATGGGGCTGGGCTGCACGACAGGGAAGGTCTTTGGGTTTGTGGCTAGGTCTCATCTCTCCCTCTGCACCAAGCCGAGAGGATGACTCCTTTCTCAGGAGGACAGCAGCTGTATCCAGGAATTCAACTCCTGGCACTGGCTTCAGAAGGCTCATTCATAAGGATGATGTTGACATGGACCAGTTAAAGGAATATAGAGTTGAGGAAAGATATGCAGGGAGTGGGAATCTGAGCCATTTCCTGGAGTGGAAGGAATAAGGGAAGCTTGGCATTACAGGCCCAAATTCAAGACAATAACTCCTGCCTAGAGGTTAGGAACCCAGTTCATGATAATGGCTTTTAGTGTGCAAGGGGGAGGGGTTGGCTATTCCAATAATTGCGCTTCCCAACTGACATTTAGTGGGTGTGTCCAGGGAGACTGGCATCCAAAAGCACACAGGATAATCCTGCACAACAAAGATCGTCTCCTACCTCATGTGAATTTTAAAAACTCTACTGGACATTCATGAAGTTGAGAAAGCTGACTTGAATGATCTGAGTCTGAACCTGACACTTTTTTTAACACGTAAACACAAAGCAATCTTTTGCAAAGTTTTAACATTACCAAACTTTCCAGGAATTCAACTCTTGTAAATGAAGGTGAAATTGGACTCTGTTTTGTTCAGGACTTGCCGTGAATTGTTCACTATTTCAGCAAATGAAGTCAGAAAATGGGGACACCACTCCCAGTACTTCACTCATTTGGTAGCATGTATTGGTCTATACTTCCGAATTCACAGTGAATCTACAAATAGGTGCAAGGTTCCAACTCCTTTTTAAAACTCTTAGCTCGTATTTTGAAATGATTACAGACTCACAAGAAGCTGCAAAGGTAGTACAGAGAGGTGCCCGATACCCATCACCTAGCTTCCCCCAATGGAAACATTTTACCTAACTATAGTTCAGCAGCAAATTCAGGAAATTGATTGGCACGATACAATTAACTAGACTATACACCTTACTCAGATTTCTCCAACTGACTCTTCCTTTGTGTCATCTAGTGCCATTGTGCCTGGTCATTAATAGATTAAAATACAAATGGTCTTGTTATAAATTATTTATATTTTTTCTATATATTATGCTTAAAGTCACATTATTTTCTTAAATAAACTACTTTTATTTGATTTCTTCCTTGTTCTACACTTAGAACTTATTATTCTTAAAATATGCATTTATATAGGTTATATTATTTGTGGATTGCATTTTACAACGGTAAAAGAGGCACTAAAACATTTGGCAGAAGAGAGGGATGGGGTTGAAGAATTGATAAGGTTAATGCCATCCACAGCTCCCTAAACATCCCTGTCCCCTTGCACTGCTGGGTACCTCATCAGTGTGCTTGCTTGGGTATTAGCAATTTTTATGCAAGAGAATTTTAGCCCTTTGCTTCTCCCTCTCTGCCTTAGTCAGCTCAGGCTGCTAGAACAAATACCATAGACTGGGTGGCTTAAATGACAGTTACTTATCTCTCATGGTTCTGAAGGGTGGAAGTCCAAGATGAGGATGCTAGTCTGGGTTCTGATGAGGGCCCCTTCCTGGCTTGTAGACTGCCTTTTTGCTGTGTCCTCACATGTCAGAGAGACAGCTCTGGTCCCTTCCTCTTCTTATAGGGGTACTAATCCCATCATGGGAACTCCAGCCTCATGACCTCTTCTAAACCTAATTACCTCCCAAAGGCCCCAGCTTCTAATACCATTGCACTGGGGATGAGGGCTTCAACATACGAATGGGGATGGGGGGACACAAACATTCAGTCCACAGCATTTTCCTACACTGGTTTAGATTAATTTATCCAACAAACAGGGGAGTCACATTCATTGTAAGACAGGGTGGTATAACTTCCTACAGGGAACACAGAAATGATTAAGTATGGTTCCTGTTCTCTAGGAATTCACAGCTCGCTGGGGTGTTCAAAGACCCACTCCCTCCCAACCCCAGGGTCTGAAGATGAAAATGCAGTAGCATCCACAGCAAGGAGAGTAGTTCTCCGGCTCTAGGCCATCTAGGTGTTTTCTGGGAGTTCCTAACAGACGTGTCCTGTGGTCTCATTACCAAGCCCTCTGGCCAGCAGGTGGCAAAACCCTTCTGCTTCCACAGCTGGGTGCCGCCCAGGTACCCCTGAGAGCACTTACCCTCACCACCATTGCCTCTGTGGCTTCTGCAAGGGGGCTACGCGGGCACAGACACCAATATTGCTGCCTTTGCCCGAACCTACCCTTACATAGGCTGGTGTAGGTGGTGGGCATCGTCCAGGCCTCCCAAAGAACCCGGCACCCTTCCAACACCAGGAGCTCCCGCCACATCTTACCTACACCACTGGCCCTCTCCTGTCGTGAGCACGGCTGACACACTGTGCCCTGGGGACTCCCGCGTGCCGGAGCCATCTCTGCTGCATGGAGGGGGAAGAATTCCTCTTAGCACCCCCCTACCCCCCAACAGTGCTGGCGTGTGCACCCAATTGCCCAAGGAGATTTGGAGTAAAAACTGTTTTGGGGGGGGGAGGTGAGGGCAGACTTAGAGTCAGAATGCTTGCTTTTGTATCCACATCTGCTCTCTACTGCATGACCTTGGGCAAGAAATCTTCTGAGCCTCAGTTTCCACATCAGAAACACAGGCAAGACAATAGTAACTATGTCATAGGTTTTGTATGAAGATGCATGACTTAAAGAGCATTTCATATGAAACAAGAACTATTCTAAGAGATTGAATCCTCACACCAACTATTATCATTCCCCTTTTACAGATGGGGGGACGAAGACACACAGTAATTAGCTTCAGTTGCCAGAAGCCACAGAGCTAACTAACGGCATAGCCAGCACTTGAACCCAGACCTTCCAGTTCCAGAGGCCATGTGCTTAACCTCTGTGCCACACCGTCCCTCATGCGGAGCCCTGTTCTCAGTGCTTTGCTTGAAAGAACTCACGTCTCCTCCCACAATCCTAGGACATAAGAACTGTTATTATGCCCATTTTACAGAGGTGGCAACTGTGGCAAAGAGAGAATAAGAAGGCAGGATACAGGAGATAATGCACTTAAAAGTGTGTAGCACTAATTATATGTTAGCCTACTGTTCCCAGGACTCAGACATGCATCCAGGGAGCTGGGTTCGGGGAGCTCTTTGAGGTCTGGGACCTCCACTGTGCCACAAACAGCTGAGACAGGCCAAGCATGGTTAGTACTTAGAACACCATCAAGTTCTTATTTATTGATAATTTTCAGATCTCAAACAGGTTTTTTGGGATCCTCTAGAGTCCAAGGGCCTTTGTTTAAACCCTAGTTCTGTCATTTAGTCTTAGTCATGCACATGAAATATGACTTTTTTGAAATTCCATTTCCGCATCAGTTGTGTAGGTAAAATAACACCCTGCTACTCAAAGTGTGGTCCATGGACCTGCAGCATCAGTATCACCTGGGAGCTGGACAGAGATGAAGAATCTCAGACTTCACCTCAGATCTGCTGAATCGGAAAGTCACTTTATCAAGATCCCTGGGGATTCATGCGCATTGCCACACCCATCCCATAGCACTGTTAGGAGGACGATGGTAATGATGAATCCCAAATATTTAGACGGGGTAACAGACTCTTAGCAGACAACAGCTAAGCTTGCCAAAGTGCTTACCATATGCTAAAGTCTTAACATATGTTGTTCCACTTAATTCACATGATGTCCTATGAGGTGGTTTTTATAATGTCTGTTTTGCAAAAGAGGAAAGCAAGCACAGGAAGGTCATGTGGTTTTCCCACAATCCTACAGCAAGTAAGCAGAGGAAGCAGGTGCCTCCAGAGTCTGCAATATCAACCACAAGGCTGGATGTTTCCAAAACACTGTCTGTCATTAAGTCTGCTAACAATGCTTCCATTAATATAATAATAATCACTTCCACTAATTGAATCCTTACTACGTGTCGGAGAGTGGGCTCTGTGCATTCATAGGTTATCTGACTCTCAAAAGTCCTATGAGGAAACAATTTTCATCCCCATCCTAAAACCGAGACACTTAGACCAGAGAGGTTAAGTAACGTGCCAGTAGTTGCACAGCCAGAAAGTGGTAGAGTCAGGATTCCAACCAGGCAGTCCTGCTTCAAAGCCCAGCTTCTCCACCCGCAAACTATGCCGTCTCCTCCTGGCTTCAACCTGTCTTGCTCTGGTTTTAAATTCTGTTTCCACCATCATCTCACGAGATCTGCCCTTACGCCCAGGTAATGAGGTCCCTGTCCCCCTACAGTCACTCTTCTCCAGCTGTGCTCCTTCCCATGGGACAAGGAGTCTGGAGCCAAGCCTGTGCCCGTTTGTAGACCATATTCTGCATATTCCCCGTCCACTTGGCCCTAAATGTCTTCCAGCATCTATGTGGGCCTCTTTCCTGGGTCCACCCTTAGGAGGTGGGTCAAGCTTCCAACGTGCTCACCCCATGCCTGATGGATGGTCGAGTCAGCTGTGTGGCACAGGGCCAAAGCTCGGGGTGCCGGCTGGGGTGTCCTTGGGGAGGAGACGTGGGAGAGCCCTGTACACTCTCGTTCCAGCCACACAGGTGAGGAGCGGGCGGGCTCTCGGGCTTTGCCCTCCAGTTGTGTGCTGCCTGTAGTTTCCATCTCCACGCTTTGGTCTTAAGTTCCCGGTTGAGAAGCACTTTGACTTAAATTCCTCTCGACCACCCGGGGCCTAAGCAGGGCGCTGTACCCTCTTTAAGTGCATTGGGGAAACATGAAGCCAGGGGGGCTTGTTGATTTAGCCCCAGTTTCAATCCTGGTTACTAACGGGGTGGGAGACAAGGGGATCCCCAACTGGCCACAGGCCGCCAGTCCCAGCGGATGCGCCAACGGGCAGAGAACCCCCTCAGCCCTCCCTCGCCCTGCCTAGACGGGAGGAGAGGCAGACGAGGACGCAGCTTGTCAGGGTGTGTGAACAATGCAGGGTGGGCCTGGGGGTGCTGCTCAGAAAGATTATCTCACAGTTCAAACTCGTTAATGAAAGAAATAAATTAACCGAGCTCATTTTTCAGGGAATTCTTGTGTAAACTGGAAATTTTCCAGTCTGTGGGCCCTGTGTCAGGCCCTCCCATAAATCACAGCAAGTAGGCTGTCGGCTTGGCAGAGGGGGAAGGGGCGAGGGGGAGAGCAGCGGAGCAGAGGGGAAGCCAGAGGCTGCCGGGGCAGCCGCGCTGGAACCACCGTGCTCTCCTGGCACCTTCTCTCTCCACGAAGCGCTGGGAAAAGAAAAAGGAAAAGAAAGAGCAGCACCAACCACAGGGCTTCTGCCAACCCGTCTGCAAACACTCCTAGGTCCCCACACCTCTAACCTGAGAGAGACCCCGAAACAGGTCATTTTTTAATTGAATACGATATTAATTACCGCGTGCACCATTAACAGTTTGTGGGATTTGACTAATTAATGTAATAGTTTTTGAGTCACGCTCATTAAATATGAAAATTACGCTGGTGAAAGGTATTGGTTTCATTATCAATCTTGTACGGACAGGAATGGGGGCAGGGACCGGCAGACGGGATGCCTGCCTCTTCTGGCTGTGAAGAGCTGTATTGTGGTTCCACGATTGAGGGGAGCCTGCAAGGGGGCCTAGTGGAGGAGGGAGGGAAGATGAGCCTAAGGGAAAGTTGGGAGCAACTTATCAGGCCTGACCCCTGATGACGTAGTGACCACACAGGGCTCTGAAAACCAGATCCCTGCATTCCTTTCCAGCCCAGACTTGTCCAGGTGAAAACCCTCTCTTAGATTCATTCATTCATTTATTCATTCATTGAGGTACGGTGTGGTGGACACTGGTGGCTCGCTGTCTAATACAACGTCCATCCTAACCCCCGCTCTCCTAGCCTGCCTCCATCTCAGGCTAAGAAAGGGAATACTTAGATTCAGAGCCTCCTTTGCAGCTGAGGATGGTCATGTGACACCATGTGGCCAATAAGATTTAAGCGGGGGAGCAAGACTGAAAGGATGGTTCTGGCTGGTGTCACTGTTCCTTGTCTTCTGTTTTTTGAACATGAGGGAAAAGCCAAGAGACGTGCAGAGATGCTGGTCCTGATGCTGTTGAGCCCGTGAAGCATGCCCAGAATCATTTACTCTCGGACTCTTTGTTCTGGGAGAAAAAAATAACCCTCTGTTTATTGAAAACACTGATAATTGTTTTTTCTGTTATTTTTCTGTTATTTGCATCTAAAAGTGTTCCTAATACACATGATAAAGGCACTAGGCTAGGTGCTGTGAGAAATTCAAACAGCTTACAATTTAGTCACCATGAAGAGCAAAAAGATAAAAAATTTTAAAATACCTGCCATTGGAGGCAGCCAAGGCCACGTGCCAGTTGAGCGGCCTCCAAGGGTTGCTCTTCAGCTGGGGAGCCCCACTGAGCCTTATGATTACTTACAGCTGGGGCACATCCTGACCCTCCAGTGCCCTGGTTCTCAAACATTTAGATCATCACCTGTGGATACAGCAGCCTGAGTTTCTGAAAGGAAGATGGGTTGGATTGTCCGGGAAACCTCTATGTATGGTCAGGACAGGAGGTGACTTGGGCTTTGAAGGATGGACGGGGTTTCCAAAAGCAGAAATGGGAGAGGGAAGGAGAGGGCTGCCTCCCACGGTGGGTGAGGAAGAGACAGCAAGCAAGGCCCAGAGGTGGGAAAACGAAAGTCCATCTCAAGGGATGAAAAGTAGCCCCGAGAGGTTACAACGGAAGGACGAGAGTGTGGGATCCCCGCTCTCTGCCGTGCTGCAGAGACCAGCAAGGACCTGGAAAAAACCTCATAGTGACTGTGCTCATTTCCTATTATTGCTACAACAAACTACCACAAGCTTAGTGGCTTAAAACAACACATGTTGGTCATCTCACTGTTCTGGAGGTCAGAAGACCCAAAGGGGCCTTATCAGGCTAAAATCAGGATGTCAGCAAGGCCACGTTCTAGAGGAGAACGCATTTCCTTGACCTTTCCAGCTTCTAGAGGCTGCCGGCATTCCT
>NW_006787038.1:3396751-3397135 GCF_000442215.2 Lipotes vexillifer
TCCTTAGAAGAGCTCACGGCCCCCTCCCATCTTCAAAGCCAGCAATAACCAGTCAAGTCTTTATCACATGGAATCACTCTGACACTCACTCTTCTGCTTCTCTCTTCCATAATTTAAGGAACTATGTGATCACTGTGATGGTTAATTTTATGTGTCATCTTGGCCAGCCCATTTCTTTGGTCAGACACCAGTGCAGACATTGCTGTGAAAATATTTTTTAGATGTGATTAACATTTAAGTCAGCAGAATTTGAGTGGAGCAAATTACTCTCCATAATGTGGGTGGGCCTCATCCAATCAGTTGAAGACCTTAAAAGCAAAGATTACTGGGCTTCCCTGGTGGCGCAGTGGTTGAGAGTCCGCCTGCCGATGCAGGGGACACGGG
>NW_006787038.1:3397197-3407734 GCF_000442215.2 Lipotes vexillifer
CATACCGCAAAAAAAAAAAAAAAAAAAGCAAAGATGGAGATATCTCCCCCAAAGAAGCAATTCTGCCTCAAGTCTGCAACATGGAACCCTGCCTGGGTTTCCATCCTGCAGATTTCTGACTCAAGACCGCAACATCCACTCTTCCCTGAATCTCCAGCCTGCTGGCCTGCTCTTACATTTCAAACTTGCCTGCCCTCACCACCCTGTGAGCCAATTCCATATATATATTTCCTATACAGTTCTGTTTCTCTGAAGAATCCTGACTGATAGGATTACACTGGGTCCACCCAGATAATCCAGGATAATCTCCCTATTTTATCAATTTTATTTTTTTAAATTTTGGCCACGCCTTACGGTGCAGCATGTGGAATCTTAATTCCCTAACCAAGGATCGAACCTGCACCCCCTGCCGTGGAAGCTTGGCGTCTTGACCACTGGACCGTAATCTCCCTATTTTAAAGTCAGCTAATTAGCAACCTTAACTCCATCTGCTACCTTTACTCCTTGTTGCCATATAACCTACCATTTTCACAGGTTCTGGGGACGAAGACATGAACATCTCTGAGGGGTGGAAGAATTTATTCTGCCTATAGTCAAAATGTAAATAAATAGAGCTTTATTTCCCTCCCATAATAATATGTCTGGAAGTGGAAGTTGAGGCTTGGGGGCATTGCTCTATGAGTCAGGCTCTTTATAGCCTTCCATATGTTGGCTTTGGTTCTTAAACTCGCCACCTCATGCTCACAAAACAGCTGCCTCAGCCCCCAACATTATATCCTCATACCACTATGCCAAGCAGGAAGGAAGAGAATAGGCAGAAAGGCCTTCCCCTTTCATCCAAGGCAACAAACCTTTCCTGCAGCTTTCCACAAACTCCTTTTTGCATGTACTGATGGGACCCGAGTTACACGGCCATTTCTAACTGCAAAAGACACTGGGAAAGTATGTGACTTTGTATCCTGTATGGAGAGAGGCAGGTGAAACAGAGGGGGCTTTGAAATGGCTTTGGGTATCCGTGCTGTGATGTCTGCCACACAAGTTCACACAGAGCTTTGCATGGCAGACCTGGGGCTGGGCAGGGTCCTGCAGGGGGCTCGTGGCCACTATTCTTCACGATCCTGTCTTAACAAGCAGATTGTCTGCACAAATCAGGGGAGCCTTGTGGTAGGAGTGTGGCTCTCACTGCTGTTTGGACTCGGTCATCAGTGAAGCGGAGTTGCTCTGAAGATGAATGAGATAAGCTGTGTAGATTTGTTAGGTAGCAGAGCAAGTTACTTTTACCCAGAAATCACAGCCTGGGGGGGTCCAGAGGAGATGCAAGGGGAAGACAGGAGACCCAACCCTGGGGCCCCAGCCCACCCATCACAGAATGTGCAGCCCTCCATTTCCAAAATGCTGTCTCCACCCCTTGCAAGTTCTTTATTGGTACTATCGATTATTCTTGTTAATTAATTAGTGTTTGCTGAGTGAAGGAGAGAGACCCATTGGGCCAAAACCTCTTTCAAGCTGCCAGGGGACCCAGAGCAGGGCAGGAGAGATTTCAGCAGGCACAGGAAGGCAAAGGCCCTCGGAGGAAAATCAAAGTCCCCTTCACCCCAGGCTCTCTCCTCCCAAGCACCGTGAAGGGAGCTGGGGACCCCGGGCCTGCTGGTGACAGTGACTAACTGCGGGGCAAGCCCGGGGGAGGGGGCCAGGCCAGCTCCATTATGTTTATGGCCCTGGCTTGGTGGGCGGGCTCCCGGGTGAGCTCAGGGGGTGCCTGTCTGCCAGGTGGGGGGCTGGGGGAAGCAGCACCCATGGGGCTGGGTGGGGAGTGCGGGAGGGAAGGAGGGAGGAGCCAGGTAGGGAAGGAGGGGAGCAGCACAGCGTGTTATAAAACACTAAACCCTGGTTGAAAGGTTGTTTCTTTTATTTTAAAGAAAGAATTAAGGGATGTTGCTTGAGAAAAACAGAGAGGGGGAACTGAAAAAGAGGCGAAGACAGAACAAGAGACAGAAAGACAAGGAAGGACAGGAGGGAACAGGAGAGGGTTCCAGGAATTAACGAGGCTGGGCACCAGATATGGCGGGAGGTGGCGGGCTGCTCCTCAGAGGTGGGGAAACTTGCTCAGGTCTCAAAGAATGGCTTTGAATTTGGCCTCTCTGACCCCAAAGGCCAAGCTTTTCACCAGGCCACTGGCTGTGGAGGTGGAGGTGGAGAGGGAGGCTCTGGGGACGAAGGGGCCCAGGTGTAAATCACCTGAGTGGGCGAGGAGCTTAGTAGCCCCACAGTGGCCCTCGGGATCACCTTGATCAAATGCCCTCGGCGGGTTCTCTATGATCTGTGGTGACAGCTGCCATCCCTGGTGGAACTGGGCTGCCTCCCCTGCGTCCTTGAGGTATGGCAGGTTAAGGGCTGTGACTGGAGGTTAAGGGCTGTGACTCTAGAGCCAGACGGCTTGGATCCAAATCCTGGCTCTGCCATTTGAGAACACTACTTAAATCCTTATGCCTCAGTTTCCTCTTATGGAAAATAAGGGTAATAATAGTTTCCATCTAATAGGGTCGTTATGGGTGTTGTTATGGATGTATGTAGTGTGCTCAGAACCAGCATCAAATAAGTACTCAACAAGTTTAGCTGTCGTTAGATACTTCTTTACTAACAAAATCCTTCTGTTGTTGAGGATGGCAATGTGCCCAGCTAAAAAATTACATTTCCCAGCTTCCCTCACAGTTAGGATACCCCATGAGATGTTAGAGGAGGTCATTGTGCGGGTCTTCCAGGAAATCTCTTTAAAAGGGACTGACTCTTCTCTGGCAAGCTCATCCTTTCCCCCCTTCTTCATGCCAGGAAGGTGGGTGTGATGACCTGAGCTGCAGCAGCCTTTCTTCAGCCCTGAGGTCCCCTTGAGATAGAAGCCATGCACTAAGGGTGGTGGAGCAGAAAGGTAAAGGAGCCAGAGACACTGACCACATCGAGGGGCTGGACCTCCTTTCTCCATAAGCCCTTTGCCTGAGACAAAAACAAACCCTTAACTTGTTTAAACTACTGTAGCTTCAGGTTTCTGTTAACTGCTGCCCCCAAAATCCAAGCTGATACAGATTGAAAAGTTAAATAGATTCTAGAAGAGTTAGAGAAATTTAAACTGATAAATCCAAAATGGGTGACGTGTGGAAAGTGGGTGTGGTTGGGGACATGTCTGGGAGATTTCAAATAACCTCAGAGGTCCCATGACCTGTCCCTTGGGCTAGAGTATCTGTGAGTCCAAGTCAGGGAGTGATTGTCTTATTATTGTCTTCACCAAAGCAATGAGAAAAAAGGTTTTCTAGAAACCAGTGCAGAGCACAGGCTCCTAGACATCAACGTCCCATTGTCAGGAAGGGAGGGAAGCCCTCAGAAGACCACCAGAAACAGGACTGTTCAGCAACCTGAGGTCATAGGGGCAGCTACTGATGTTACCCATCTGCGCGGCTCACTTCATGCTTCTGAGGATGACACACACTCTAAGCCTTAGAAAGTCTCAGAAGGCCCCTGTTGTGTTGGGATGGGGTGAAGGAGGGCCCTAGGATAATTCTCATCTCTAAACCTCTGCACTTCTCCTATGGGTCTGTGTCCAGCGGGCGTTCCATGCCTGGAATGTCTCATGATCCTTGGGACACAGTGTGTACCACGTTGCAGGTGCAGCCCCAGGTGAGATGGGGGGTTCTCGGCTCCTTGGGTCCTGGTCCTCGGGTTGGATGGTGGCCACTTCTTGCAGGAAATAAGGAAGGGCTATATCTTCCCAGGGGAGTAGGGGTGGGCTGCTCCCTGCACCACTTCCCCAATCTCAGCTCTTTGAAATGAATGAGAAGAGAAGGCCAAGGGGCCAGGAGAGGCCCCCAAAAGGTGTTCCCCGCTCAGACACCTGCGAGGGTGGGCTGAGGAGAAGCTGCGTGCGTTGATGTGTTTGTTTGAAAGAAGGACACCAGATTAGAAAGACGGGAGCGCTGAGGTTCCCCACTGGACCCTGAGGCCAAGGGGCAAGGAGAGGCCAGCACTGGGTGGAGGGCAGCAGTGAAGACCTCCAGAAGCGGGTCAGGGAGGCTCAGGGCTTCCTGTGAGTGTACTCAAAGACTTTGTGGGTCCCTGGCTTCCACGTGCGTTCTGCAGGTCTCTCTACATGAGCGTGCTTTCTCATCAGTGAATTTCTTGGTTGACATGGAGTCAAGCGTGTTTGCAAATGTGGGGAAAGTATCTGATTCTCTCGTGGAATCTTGGCTTAGAAGCGGGGTGGAGCCCCAGGGCTAAGGGAGGAGGGGGAACCCCACCCCCATGGAACCGGGAGCCTCCCACACTAGGGCAAAACAGAGGCGGTTCATCTCTGCAGAGAACGCCGAGTAGAGATCAAAACCAAGTAGGCTCAGGATGAAGCTATAGGCCAAACTTCCTCAGAGGTATGGGATTTCGGGGGTGGAGGACTCAATGCCTGGAAGGGCCCCCTGAAGCTACTTTCACACAGGAGAGCATTCTGAGAACTGCAGTACCAGGGTGGCTAGAGCCACATCCAGCCCATTCAAGGTTTGTCTCCTCACCAAGAAAGGCTTCCGGGGTCTCTCATTCACTCGTTTAGCCATTCACTTATTCTGTCCACAATTCCTTTGCGGGGCCGTGCGCATAATAAATAGTTCACTCTAAGTCATAGCTCTCGATTCCTCTGGTGCTCAATTCTAAATTCACTGCCTCCCTTCTTTTGCTGGGGTCTCTGATCCAGCTTGCTCTGCTGCTTGTTGAACCGCATCCCGGAGGCACAAGGGCAGCACGGAGCTAGCTAGAGTCAGCCCCTTTGCCTTGCTTCAAAGTCATGGATGCCACCCAGTCCTGGCTACTAAAGTATCATTGAACAAGAGGTCCATTTCTGCCGTTTTGGCTCAGGGTCCCAGAATTTCTGCTACACTATTAGGATCTCCTCAAGGGTCTGAAGTTGACCCAAAGTTGTTGAGAGCCTTCACTCATCTAACAGCTACTTTTTAAGCGCTTCCTGAATACCAAGTACTTCAGGAATACCTCGGGGACACTGGGGGTTCAGCTCCGGACCACCGCGAGAAAGCAAGCATAGCAATAAAGTGAGTCAGATGGCGTTTTCCTGGTGCATATAAAAGTTATGTTTACACTATACTGTAGTTCTAGTAAGTGTGCAATAGCATTATGTCTAAAAAACAATTTACATACCTTAGTTTTATTTTCATTTTGTTTGCTGCTTTTCCAACTTTATTTGGAAGAAAAACAAATCCAGGTCCCAGTGCCCCCGTGCCCTCCTCCAGCCCAGCCATAATTTAAATAACTTAGAGACAGAGTTGGGGTCAGGTGGGGAGTGGGTGGGAGAGGGAGCGAGGAGAGCCCACTACAGCCGCTGCAGCGCCCGCTTCTTGTCCGTCTTTTTCTTGCCTGCCAGCTTCTTATCATGCTCACCGGCGTGCTTCTTGGCCATGGGCCCCTCGGCCCCTCCCGGGCGTCCAGGAGCCATGGCGTCGGCGGTGGAGGCCGCAGCCCCGCTGGCCGGGGACTGCCGGCCCCGGCCCTCCCGCTGGGCCCACCTGCGCCCCGGGGATCTCTGTGAGCAGGCGCGCGCGCCGCCCGCCTCCTCCTTGAGGGCAGACGCGGGGTTAGGGTGGATCAGCAGGCACTTGATGGTCAGCAGCACGTGCCAGATGCCTAGCTCAGCCGTCCAGCCCGTCTTGAGCACGTTGACGCAGACCTCACCGTTGGCGCCCACACTTGGGTGGAAGATCTTGGTCAGGAAGTAGCCCCTGTGTGGGGAGGCAGGGAAGTCCTTCCCCAAAAGGAGTTTCGTGCGGAATAGGTCTGCGGCGTATGGGGTCCCCTCAGGGCCCTCGATGGTGACCTGCAGGTCAGTGAGGCCCTCCTCGTTGGGAAAGACCTTGATTCCATCAGGTGGCTCAGCTGTCAGTGTCGTTGCCTCCCTGTACACCAGGCGGATGATGTGGGCGGGGCAGGTTCACGACTGCTGCAGGCCAGGGGCGGGTCCCACCGTCCCCCTTTCTGCGCCCTCCGGCCGCCGGCCGGGGCGGGGCGGGGGGGGGGGGGGGGGCCAGGGGCGGGTCCCACCGTCCCCCTTTCTGCGCCCTCCGGCCGCCGGCCGGGTCGGGGCGGGGCGGTGGGGGGGGCGCCCAACCGCTGCCGCTGTGGCCCTAGCGACGCCCCGGTGGCCCTAGCGACGCCCCGGTGGCCCCGCTCCCTCCGAGGCCCGCAGTGAACCTTGCCATCTGCAGCTCCTCCCACCACCCGCCCACTGGTGCCCGGCCAGCACTAAGGTACGTACCTTAATTTAAAAATACTTTATTGCTGAAATATGCTAGCCATCCTCCGAGCCTTCAGCAAGTCGTAATTTTGTTTGCAGTAGTAACATCAGTGATCACTGATCCCAGATATAAAATAATGATGAAACAGTTTGAAATATTGTGATAATCACCAAAATGTGACACAAAGACATGAAGTGAGCAAATACTGTTGGGAAAAAATGGTGCCTATAGAGTTGCTCAATACAGGGTTGCCACAAACCTTCAATTTGTTTAAAAAACAAAAACCACAGTACCTGCATACAAAGCGCAATAAAGCGAGGTATGCCTGTACACGTAGCTTTTCCTGCTGGGACTCAAGCACCAGAAAATCCACAAGAATGGCTGTATTTCTGAGATACACACATGGGCAAGGTCTTCAAAATAAAAACAGAACCATGGCACCAAGGTCAGGCTAGGTTTGAATTTTCGTAAGCTCTCCTGGGGAAATAGATGGAGGAACCAGTGTGGAAAGCCAAAAAATCCATAGGCAACCTCTACAACAAAATTGGTAAGGAGAAATCCCATGAACACCCAAATATGAGTGGGCGAGGACGAGCACCCAGTAGCAATAGGCCTGTGTAGTATCAACAACTGTGCCAGAGGGAGCCGAGACAAGACCAAGTTGCTTCTGATGGCTGGAGCAGCTAGAGACCCTTCAAACCACCAGCAGGTGCTGGCCTGAAAGCGTGACAGGCCAACGTGAAATGAGCAGTGATGCTGGGAGGGGTCTCAGCAGGCCCTGAATAGCAGGGGAGGGTGCCCTGGAGCAGTCTAGACCTCACAACTGTTGAAACTCACAAATGAGAGTTCCTTTTCAGGACAGAACCACACACAGAGGAGGGACTACTGGTTGGAGTCTTCAAACTGAGGAGGACTGTGACAGCGGGGGCAAAAGAGAGATAAAGTCTAGAATTCTGTGTGGCTCAAGATGGAAGCCACTATCCATATATGGCTTTTGACATTTAAGCTAACTAAAACTAAATTTAAATATTTAGTTCTTTTGTTGCATTTGTCATGTTTCAAATTCTTTTATTTTTTATTAATTTTTTTAAATTTTGATCCAGTTTTTAAAGGTTACTTTCTATTTATAGTTATTATAAAATTTGGCTATGTTGTACCCTACATCCTTGAGGCTATCTTACAGCCAGTAGTTTGTACCAACCCCTCCTCCACCCTATATTGCCCCTCCCCCACCACTAGTTCTCTATATCTGTGAGTCTGCTTCTTCTCTGTTATACTCACTAGTTTCTTCTATTTTTAGATTCCACATATAAGTGATACCATACAGTACTTGTCTTTTCCTGTCTGACTTATTTCACTTAGCATAATGCCCTCAAGTCCATCCACATTCCTGCAAATGGCATAATTTTGTTCTTTTTTATGGCTGAGTAGTATTCCATTGTGCATATATAGATCAACCACATCTTTTTTATCCATTCATCTGTTGATGGACACAGGTTGTTTCCATATATTGGCAACTGTAAATAATGCTGCTACGAACGTTGGGGTGCATGTATCTTTTTTAATTCGCGTTTTTGGTTTTGGTTTAGTTTGGATATATACCCAGGAGTGGAATTACAGGGTCGTATGGTAGTTCCATTTTTAGTTTTTTGAGAAACCTCCACAGTGTTTTCCACAGTGATTGCACCAATTTCCATTCCCACCAACCATGTGCAAGGGTTCCATCATGTTCCTAATTCTTACAGCCACCTGTAGCTGGTGGCTTCCATTTTATGGTTACTGTATAGGACAGTGCAGAAATAGAACATTTCCATCATCATAGAGAGTTCTACTGGACAGCACTGGAGATAAAAGTCGGGGAGGGAAGCAGAGGTCTCAGAAAGAAAGAGGTCACCTTTTTTTCCTTTCAAGAAAACAACCAGGGCTTCCCTGGTGGCGCAGTGGTTGAGAATCTGCCTGCCAATGCAGGGGACATGGGTTCGAGCCCTCGTCTGGGAAGATCCCACATGCCGCCGAGCAACTAGCCCCGTGAGCCACAATTACTGAGCCTGCGCGTCTGGAGCCTGTGCTCTGCAACAAGAGAGGCCGTGATAGTGAGAGGTCGGCACACCACGATGAAGAGTGGCACCCGCTTGCCGCAACTAGAGAAAGCCCTCGCACAGAAACAAAAAGCCAACACAGCCATAAATAAATAAATAAATAAAATTTAAAAAAAAAAAAAAAGAAAACAACCAAAGAGCAAGGTCTTGAGCAGAAAGCTACAAAAGCTATCTTTCCCATATCCCCTTCCTAACAGTTCAGGAACACACAGCTCCCTTAGACAAGGGCAAAGGAAAAGGACTGCAGTCAAATGCCCCCCAAAAGGCCAAGTCACTTATACGGGAAAGAAAATCAAATTGTCATCAGACTTTTCAACAGCAATACTTTGTGCCAAAAAATTTTTTAAATAGATCAATATATTAAAGCTATGCCAGTTAAGTAAAAGTGAGTGAAGGAAGTTCTATCCAGATAAACTGATAGTCAAGTATAAAGACTGCAGACAAACTTTTGAACATCCAAGAAATCCCCATGAACCCCTCCTAAGGACTTTACTAAAAATGAACTAAGACAATAAAAATGATTGGAGTAATATTGACTAAGACTGGAGATGAGCATTAAAAATGTAAATATATTTAATATATAGAAACATATACTTAATATACAAATGTAATTTTATGTTTATATAAATGTATATAAATACAGTCAAATTATCAAAAAAGAGGGAAGAATGTGAAGAGCATTTGAAAACCATAATAAGATATCTGATTACCTTAAAGGTCTTAATCGGAAGTAAAAAGCTATTGCAAAGGGCTTTCCTGGTGGCGCAGTGGTTGAGAGTCCGCCTACCGATGCAGGGGACACGGGTTCGTGCCCCGGTCCGGGAAGATCCCACATGCCGCGGGGTGGCTGGGCCCGTGAGCCATGGCCGCTGAGCCTGCGCGTCCGGAGCCTGTGCTCCGCAACGGGAGAGGCCACAGCAGTGAGAGGCCCGCGTACCGCAAAAAAAAAAAAAAAAAAAAAAGCCATTGCAAGGAAAGAATAGTGAGTGGGTCATTCTGCCCTCCCTAATATGTCACCTTGGTGCTGTAACTTCTTTGATGTTCAGTTACCCCAACTGGAAGATGGAGGGAAATAAAACCTTGCCTAACCTGTAGGGTAAGAAAAAGTGGTTGACATTCTATAAACATCAAATTTTATTAACCTAGGACCTGGAAAAAAATAGTGCTTTTAAGAGCTGAAGAGACTGGAGGTTTTAGCCAAAGTGTGTGGGCGGGAGGAGATGAGGATGCAGCTGAGCTACTCAAGCCTTTTGCTTCTCTCTGGAAGACGCGAGCCCTGGCCACTCCTTAGGCTGCTCTGCGCTGCACCAGAAATGCGGAGCCACACGATAGGGAAGTAAGCCCCCCAGGGACCTTTGAGGAAGCATACTGCTCTGGAAGGACAGAAAACAAGGCAAGCTGGGGGACAAGGATGGGTGGAAGAGAAAGCCTAAGTCAGAAGATTAGAGACCCAGCTGGCAGGCTTCACTCCTGAGACTGGAAAATCTTGGCTGGAAGGAGAAAATCAAATAGGGGGTAGTCATTTGTTGGGGGGCATACATAGGAGTCACAAAGTCAAGTAGTCCCCCCAGACACAGAGGAGGCAACTCTAGCTTTGTGCTGGTTTCAAAGACACACCCCTCCTCCTTCCCTAGCAGGTGGGGATGGATGGCCCTCATATGCACCAGCCGAGTCACATCCGCCAAATGCACACCCAAGACATCCAGAGAAATTTGAACTCTGGGTCCCAACCCTCAGGGACCTGGTGATTCTGGGAGCCTCTGAGGCTGAGCTGGTCCCTGATACTTGGTCAAATAAAGTTTGCGCATGGTCCCATCACTGCTGCTGTGTTCCTGACTCCCTCTCCAAGGAACCCTGCTCCCCATTTGTCAATTTTAAGTGATAATTTCTATTCAATCTGATACATATTATAAGAATATAAACAAATGCCTCTCCCCCTATCGGCACCATAATCACTTTCTTTTATAGCTATCATTTATTACAGGACGACAGATGGCCAGTTCACAGAATTCCAAAGAGGCAACCCGCCGGCCAGTCACCTGGGAACACAGGCACATTTACATTTCTCCAAAACAGATGGGAAAGGGTGGGGGGAAGGAGGCAGATTCCTGTCAAAACTTTGGCGCTTTCCAAAATGTGTTTCTTTTGCTTCTCCCTCTT
>NW_006787038.1:3409907-3410962 GCF_000442215.2 Lipotes vexillifer
TGTTTCTTTTGCTTCTCCCTCTTTCCCTCTGCCTTTCTCGCAGATGGTACATATATCCTCTCACCCCTTCCAAACCTCCTCACACACCCCATTCATTCTTTTCCCAACAGTAGCAACTGAAACCACCAATATGGCGGCCTTGAGGGGCTGGAGACAGGGTGGGCTCTTGGCAGACCACTTTCTGAGGACTTCCAGGGCCTGCAGTGCAGTATTCCAGCATTCCTTCCTGGCTTGTTATTTGGGATTGGGGCTGAGGTCAGAGGCCAGAGGAGGGTGAGAAGTGGGTCTGCTTCACCGAGGGCAGATGCTGGAGGCTGCCTTCTTCACCAACTACAGAGCAGTGGTTCTTGGCCCTGACAGCACATAAAATCACCTGGAAAGCTTCTAAAAAACATGAAAGCCAGGGCCCCACCCAGAATGATTAAATCAGAAAGCCTGGAGTAGGGGCTTGGCAAGGTGTGCAGGTATGGCTGAGAACCCAGTGCTGCAGAGGCAAAGACAAAACAGGAGGTAAGAAGCCATAGAGAAGAGAGACAGCTGTGTGCCAGGCATTGGAAGAGCTGCAAAATTGGAACTTGGTAAAAGGAAGGTCCCTGCTCCTGGCCCAGTGGGATGAATGTAAATAAACTGCTCACTGCAACAGAGAAGGGGAAGAGCTGTGAAGGAGGTGCGTTCAGCATGAGATGGGAGCCTCGGGGCATCTTCCTACAAGAAGCAAATAGAGGAAATAAGAGAATATCTGTGTGCCCCCGACAGAGGGAATGATTTCTTAAGACACAGGAGTAAAAATCATAAAGGAAATGATTGTTAGATTTGCCTACATTAAAATCAAGATCTTTTGTTCACCAAAAGATACCATAGGGCTTCCCTGGTGGCGCAGTGGTTGAGAGTCCGCCTGCCAAGGCAGGGGATGCGGGTTCGTGCCCCGGTCCGGGAAGATCCCACATATCGTGGAGTGGCTGGGCCCGTGAGCCGTGGCCGCTGAGCCTGTGCATCCGGAGCCTGTGCTCCGCAACGGGGGAGGCCACAACAGTGAGAGCCCCGCGTACCGCAAA
>NW_006787038.1:3411201-3412575 GCF_000442215.2 Lipotes vexillifer
TTTTGCGGTACGCGGGCCTCTCACTGTTGTGGCTTCTCCCGCTGCGGAGCACAGGCTCCGGACGCGCAGGCCCAGCGGCCACGGCTCATGGGCCCAGCCGCTCCGCGGCATGTGGGATCTTCCCGGACCGGGGCACGAACCGGTGTCTCCTGTATCGGTAGGCAGACTCTCAACCACTGCACCACCAAGGAAGCCCCAGTTATTCTACTTCTTAAGGTGGGTACATGGGTGTTCATTTTATTATTATTACTTTACACATACGATATATTTCATTTAAAAAATTTGTAATGAAAACAAAAGGCAAATCACATGCAAAACCTCATACTACAGTTGCCCCTCGGTATCCACAGGTGATTGGTTCCAGGACCCCTGTGGATACCAAACCCTAGAATGCTCAAGTCCCTTATATAAAATGGAGAAGGGCTGTTGGTTCTCCCTGGTGCCCCACATCTGCAACTATATAAATGTTATTCCTTGTCCCAAAGTTTATCAAAGAAAGTGGCCCAGTGTGACCATTTTTTCCCATAGGGAACATCCACCCCTTAGCTTACTGAAATAGCTTAATGGACCCATATCAAACACTGGGTGGACACTGTGGCCAATTTCCAGCTGAGAGACAGGGGTATGGGGTTTGGAAATGGCCCATGATCTGCAGGCCTTTTTAGACCCTCTCTGCATCAGTCAGTCAATAAGCAGCCACCCTCTGAAAACCCCTGGACTAGGTGCCCAGGGAGAGTTGATGGCCAAACCCCACCCCAGTGCATATTATCATCTAATCATGAGGCAGATCAAGTGACCAGTCAAAATAGCCATTAAAGTAAACACCAAGGAGTGACAAACATCGCGCTCTGCTTATGTGTGGGGGTGGGGATGGGGGTGGAGGTGGAGAGGTATACCTGCGCTGATGGTCTGGAAGTGGGAAAAAGTCCCAGGATGTTGACTACAGGCACTATAGACAATATTCATACTTCTCTGGGCCTCGATTTCCTCATGTGTCAAGTGAACAGAGTGGACAAGGGCTACCATTAACATCCCTTCCAACTTTAGACATTTTGATCCTACATATTTGGGGCTAAATACCCCAATATATATTTAGCAAATCATTTGTTTACACCTAGGCTAGGAGTTCGATTCTCAACCTAATTGCATACCTATTTGCATGACTTTGAATGCACAGAAATGTAAGGAGAAAGTCAACATGCCTGCATGTTTTCATCAGAGATGGATATTGACCGAGACTAGAAGCTGACCTTGACGCCAGCCAGCGGGCAAAGAAGAGATTACTGACGGTGGCAGAGTTTGAGGGGATGTAGAGGGATGAAATTCTCAAGAGAGGTCTGTGAGGTACCACAGATGTAGGAAATCTGTAGGGAA
>NW_006787038.1:3412585-3419159 GCF_000442215.2 Lipotes vexillifer
GGGTCTCCTTGCTGCCATCGGGGTATGAAGGTTGGCCAAGGCAGGGATGCTGCAGTGTTTAGTAAACAGGAACCTCCCTGACGGGGGTGGTCTCTCACGTTCCTGAACAGGCCTTTGATTCCAGGAGTGTTTGTTGATCCACTAGTCACCAAAGGAGTATTTCTGAGAGAGGGGGCTGAGTCTTGAGGAAGATGATTCCTTCTGTCGTGGACAGGATAGAGCTGAATAGGGAAGGATGGAAGCATGGAAGTTGCAACAGGGGCCAGCAGGGGCAGCTGGCGTGGCAGGGATGGGGGAAGGGGGCCGATCTGAGAGCCACACAAAGAGGACCCCTCCGGGATAGAACCTGTGTATGTTCACCCCATACACACGGCCCGAAGCCTGGCAGGTGGTCTGTGCTCAACAAATAGATATTGAAGGAGTGAAATCCTGATAATGGCTAACGTATACTGAGAGTTTACTCTTTGACACTGGGCTGAGCCCTTTGCACACATCACCCTGGCAACGGCCTGAGAGTTCAGTGCTGTTCTTATGACCATTTCACAGCGGAGGCTATTGAAGCACACAGTGTGGTTACAGGTGGAGCCGGTTGTGACCTTTTGTCTGATTTCAGAACCTGTGGTCCCTCAACCCCGCTGTTCTTGTTAGGATCTCCTGAGAAGATATTCTAATTACCTCTTTTTTTTTTTTTTTATTTTTTGGCTGTGTTGGGTCTTTGTTGCTGCGCGCAGGCTTTCTCTAGTTGTGGCGAGCGGGGGCTATTCTTTGTTGCGGCGCGTGGGCTTCTCATTGTGGTGGCTCCTCTTGTTGCAGAGCACGGGCTCTAGGAGCATGGGCTTCAGCAGTTGTGATACATGGGCTCAGTAGTTGTGGCTCGCGGGCTCTAGAGCGCAGGCTCAGTAGCTGTGGCGCACGAGCTTAGTTGCTCCGCGGCATGTGGGATCTTCCCGGACCAGGGCTTGAACCCGTGTCTCCCGCATTGGCAGGTGGATTCTTAACCACTGCACAACCCGGGAAGTCCCTCTAATTACCTTTTGACAGACGAAAAGGCTGAGGCACAAGTGGAGTGAGTGGCCTATGGTCATACAGCTACCTAATGACAGAGGGAAGGACTACCCACGAGATGTTCGACTCCCCTTTTCCTGTTGCCCTGGGCTGCTGGGTGGGGGCACACAGAGTGGACTCAGGCATCTGGTCGGCAAGTTTGGAGCTACCTCATCCCAGGTCATTACCCTGATGGCATCTATAGTGAGAGAAGGGAAGGCATGGAACCAGCCCCGCAGCTCCTGCTCTGTGTTCCCGGGTGGGTTAGGCCGTGTACCTCTCATTTAAGACCTCCAGTAGCTTCAGAATTAATGAATTCTCACATCTGTTCACAAAGAAGAACACGGACAGCGAGAGGCTCGCAGCTCGTTTGGGCACTGGCAGCTCTGCCCGACTTCAGAGTCCACGTCCTCCACGGCACAGGGCTCCTTCTGCAGGTTCAGACTCAGTGTGGGACACAGGGCTGGGGAGCGGTCAGCCTGCAGACCTCTTTTGTAGACCTGCAGCATCCATTTGTTTTCCTGGTTTCACATGGTGCTCTTAATTTTAGACAAGTGTGATTTGGGGAGGAGGGGCGAGCAGGAGGGAAGCAGAACCTCTGGGTACAAGCATCCCAGTCCAGGGGTGTAGACTTGAGAAAAACCTGGCATTGTGCCCTCTGTGGACCTGGCCCTCCAGACGGTCCCTAGCGGGTAGAAGGTAAGTGATGAAAATTGCTCCCTGGTGGTGCAGTGGTTAAGAATCCACCTGCCAATGCAGGGACACGAGTTCAAGCCCTGGTCCAGGAAGATCCCACATGCCGCGGAGCAACTAAGCCCGTGTGCTACAGCTACTAAGCCTGCGCTCTAGAGCCCGCAAGCCACAACTATTGAGCCCGCGTGCCATAACTACTGAAGCCCATGCGCCTAGAGCCAGTGCTCCACAACAAGAGAAGCCACCACAATGAGAAGCCCGCGCAGCACAACGAAGACCCAACACAACCAAAAATAAATAAATAAAATAAATTTATTTTTGAAAAAAATTGCCCTGGGTGCCATCTGACTCGGGGAACAGAGGCTGGGTAGTAGCACTGCTCTGGGAAAAACTGACTTCTTTGAACACTTTCTTCCAATTTTTCTAAGCCCATTCTCTTCCTCTGGCTGCATCTCTCTCATCCCTTCCTGCCGACCTCAGGTTTGTCTTCCTGAACCATTTCATCCTGAGTGGGATGTGATGATCGTTAATCTCCACATTGGTAAACTGAGGGGCTTCGAGTCCTGCCAGGCCCTGACATGCTCTGTCCCAGCCCAGGAACAGTGGGCAGGAGCCAGAGGCCTTGGTCCAATGTCCACTTTGGTCCTGACTGGCTGTGTGGCCAGGATGAGTTACTCACAGCCCCAAACTCCAGCTTGCTTTTTATAAGATGCACATACAGGCACTCCTCAGAGATGTTGTGGGTTTGGTTTCTGACCACCACAATAAAATGAATACTGCAATAAAGTGAGTCACATGAATTTTTTGGTTTCCCTGTACATATACATAAAAGTTATGTTTACACTATACTGTAGTCTCTTAAGTGTGCAATAGCATTGTGTCTAAAAAACAATGTACGTACCTTCATTAGGAAACACTTTAATTGGGAGGGTAGCACTGACATATATACACTACCAAATGTAAAATAGATAGCTAGTGGGAAGCAGCCACATAGCACAGGGAGATCAGCTCGGTGCTTTGTGACCACCTGGAGGGGTGGGATAGGGAGGGTGAGAGGGAGATGCAAGAAGGAGGGGATATGGAGATATATGTATACGTATAGCTGATTCACTCTGTTATACAGCAGCAACTAACACAACATTGTAAAGCAATTACACTCTAACAAAGATGTTAAAAGAAAAAAGGAAACACTTTATTGCTAAAAAATGCTAACCATCATCTGAGCCTTCAGAGGATCATGGGAGTAGCATCAAAGATCACTGATCCAGGCTTCCCTGGTGGCGCAGTGGTTGAGAGTCTGCCTGCCGATGCAGGGGACGCTGGTTTGTGCCCCGGTCCGGGAAGATCCCACATGCCGCGGAGCGGCTGGGCCCGTGAGCCATGGCCGCTGAGCCTGCGCGTCCGGAGCCTGTGCTCCGCAATGGGAGAGGTCACAGCAGTGAGCGGCCCGTGTACCACACACACAAAAAAAGATCACTGATCCCAGATCATCATAACAAATATAATAATAATGAAACCATTTGAAATATTGTGAGAATTACCAAAATGTGACACAGAGACAGGAAGTGAGCAAATGCTGTTGCAAAAATGGTGCCGATAGACTTGCTTGATGAAGGGCTGGCACAAAACTTCAACTTGGAAAAAACACAGTATCTGCAAAGTGCAGTAAAGTGAAGAGCAATAAAAAGAGGTGTGCCTGCTACAATAGCACTTTCCTCTATGAAAGAGTGAGAGGGTGAATGACAGAGAACAGCACCCAGGGCTGGCAGAGTCTGTGTTCTCTAAATGCTGGTTAGTGCTGGTATGAGCCCTTGAGCTAAAGGGTGAAACCTAGAGTGACTTCTTCCAGAGCTATTTAGACCAAAAGATGGAATCTCTCACCAGAATTTCAGGCATCCGTAAGCAGGCAAGTAAGAGGCAAGGAGAGCTTTTTGGTGACAGTCAATTCACACTGGTTAGCAGCCCTGGCCTGGAGACGGGTAACTATGCGTAATAACAATGGTTAGCACTTAGAAGCACTTCCGCTATGCTGGCGCTGTTCAAGGTCAAGGTTCAGCAAACTTCAGACCTGGGCAAATGGGGCCCACCATCTGTTTCTATAACCTTTAGCAAAACACAGTCACACAGTCACACTTGTGTATTTACGTAGAGTCACAGCTGCTCTCCCACTACATTGGCAGAGTTGAGTAGCTGCGCTAGAGATCATCTGGGCTGCAAAGCCTAAAATATGTACTATCTGGCCCTTCCCAGAAACAAAATGTCTTACCCCTGTTCTAAGAATTTGGCACACTTAATTTAATTTAATCCTTATCATATGCCTAGAAATAGGTGATGGTTGTCCCCCTTTAATAGATGAAAAACAGGTCAGAGAGACAAAATAACTAGCAATTCATTTCCGAATGTAGGCAACGCAGTGCCAGAATCTGGGATCATAGCATCTACAAGGGGTGGGGCTTCTCTCCCTGGTAGAGTCACCAAAGTTTAACAAAAATGTAGGATACCTGTTAAATTTGAATTTCAGATTAACAACAAACTCTTTTTTTAAAGTGTAAGTATAGCCCATGAGATATTTGGGATATACTTATATTAAAAAACTATTTGTTGTTTACCTGAAATCCACATTTAACTGGATTTCTGGATTTCAGCTGGCAATCCCACTGAGGACCCTTGGAGGAAGGAGAGCTCAGCCAGGCCTGGGAAGAAACCAGTGTCCCTGGGGTCTGTTCCTGGGAAGATGTCTTCCCACAGCCAGATTTCCTGGAAGGCTCGGGGATGGGTCATCCCATGCATCTCAATCCCTTTGTCCCACAAAGGACAAACCTTTCACAAGATTTTTGGGGTATCTCAGGGGCCATTGCCATGTTGCTTCAGACTCAAGCAGCCAGAAACAGAGAGAAAAGCTATGGGGGGAAGCATGAAGCCCCTCTCTCCAGTCCAAGGCCGAGCATCACCTCCCTTCCCTAGAAACCTCTGGAATCCTCCTCTCCTTTTCTCCTGTCCTTCTGGCCAAAGGCCCCGCCAGACCCTTTCTCCCTTTGAGATTACATAGGAGTTTAAGAAAGAGAGAAAAAATATGGCAAGCCAGAGTGACAGCAATCCAAGGCCAGAGGGGGGCCAGGGGTGGAGGCAGAAAGAGAGGGATGAGAGGTGGGGGATGGGAGAGGGCCATCTAATTTTTAATAGACGGAGACATAAATGCAACATGATTCACTTTGAACAGGCCACCTGGATTAGATGGAAGTTAATTAAAACAATCCCTCATTTCTCAGCGCTTAAAACTTCTTAAGTCTCACTTGGGGAAGGGTGCAGCAGGACTTTTTATTACTCTTAGATGGCGTTCAGAAGGCCCATAAATACATCTCCTCTTCCTGTGATCCCATTAATCTTGCCGCCTCTCCTGCTCCTCTCTGCCAACAATCAGATCCCAGTAAACAACCTCAAGTGAAATTTGCAACTGTCAGATAAACATTAAAAATGCTTCTCCTGTCCTTTCCCATTGATAGTCCCATTAATATTGTAATGGAACAAAAAGTTATGAAAATGAATGCATGCTGGTTTTGGAAATGAATGATGCCAACCGCTGCTGGGATATAGACACACATGCATATGGATGGGCTCAGAAGATAGTGGATGCTATCCACATCCACAGCAGGGCTGTGTGCCGATAGGACAGGCAACACACTCACCGGGGACCAAGGACAGCCACACACACCGCTGGGTACACACGTGTCCACACGTGTCAGGACATCTAAATGGAATAAAGGAATTCCACCCCAGAAACTATTGTAGTTATACAACTCACCACCTGGCCTTATACAGAGTAAAATATTACGATTTCTCTTTTATCATTGCTTCTCCTCTCCCTGATCTGTTTGCAGTCAGGGGTTGGGATTCTCTCTAAAGATAATAAGATACCCTGATTGATAAGGCTCTCTTGACGTTTCTTCCTCATCTATTTTCCATGCAGTGGCCTCTTTAATACACATGCATGCTCTCGTGTGTGTGTTTATCTGTCTGACGAATGAGGCCTTAAAATCTGAAGGTAGAATACATGGAAACTTTATAAGAAGAAACTTCTTAAAGGAGTATTTAGGTCAAAGATTTATATTTGATGGAGGAGGTGAGTTTGAGTTTTATGTGTATTTAAGTTCACTAGGAGAGTACACAAGAAAGCAACAAAACCAACACAAAAAAACCCTTGCACGAAGATCTTTTGTAGAGGGATTTTAATAACCATCTCTTAGAGGTCTGGCCATGCGCTCTTGGTGGATAAGACCACTTGTGTTTTTGCTCATCGTTGTAACCCAGCCCCTAGCACAGTGCCTGGCACTTAGTAGAAGCTCAAGAAAAGTGATGCTGAAGAGAGGGGAAGGAGAAAGAAAGGAAGGGAGGGAGAGATGTCCACGGTGCTCTTCCTCTGTAGGGAAGTCTCTCTCCACCTGCCAACCTGAGGCAGGAGGTGGCACTGAGCATTTTAACCTCTGGGAAGGTCAACCTGAAGGTGGAGTTGACAGGAACAGGACGCTGCCATCTTAGCAGGTGAATGAGCACATTAAAAAGGACTCACCATTTGACTACCTTCTCTCTTAAGAAACAGGTTTTCACACTCTTTTTTCTGACCTTTCTTTTTCATGATCTTAACTGTCATATCAATATATTTCCTAAAAACTTGAAAAGTGTCATTGAGAACAAAGCTTCCACAGACCTCCCCCCAGCCCCATTCCAGCCATGCTTTTTTTTTTTTTTTTTTTTTTTCTGTCCTCTGAACATATATGCTAGTTTTGTATTTTACTGGGGTCATACTGAACCAACTTTGTAGCCCGCCTTTCTTTTTAAA
>NW_006787038.1:3419482-3466162 GCF_000442215.2 Lipotes vexillifer
CTTCTAAAATCCTGCTTTTAATCCCCCCCCCGCCCCCCCCCTGCTTTTATTCTTTTTTTTTTTGCGGTACGCGGGCGTCTCACCGCTGTGGCCTCTCCCGTTGCGGAGCACAGGCTCCGGACGCGCAGGCTCAGCGGCCATGGCTCACGGGCCCAGCCGCTCCGCGGCATGTGGGATCTTCCCGGACCGGGGCACGAACCCATGTCTCCTGCATCGGCAGGCGGTCTCCCGACCACTGCGCCACCAGGGAAGCCCCCAGCCATGCTATTAACCACACACCTCAGCCTAGTGAATTTTTATCCTCCTTCAGGTCCACTCGGGGAAGCCCTCTTGGCCCCTTTGAGTGAGTTAAGTCCCTTCACTACGACTCCCCAGAGTGCTTTTCTCTGTTTTTGCCAACAGCCGACGTGGGTTTCCCCCAGGCTATGAGCTCCACGGTGGTAGGAGCCTGACTCAGAGCACAAGCTCAATAAATATTTGTTGATTGACTGATGGAGTAGTTATTTCAGAAGGAGTTATATAAACTCTCTATCCTGACCTGTAAGTCCCTAACTTATGTCATTCGCAATGAGGAGTAGAGAGACCACTGGCATATGTTAAAACACAGGCCAAATCTTGGCCATATGCCTGATTCATAGTGAGACCTAGAGGAGGCCAGCTAAGCTTTCTGGGCCTCAGTTTCCTTATCTGTGCCAGTAAAACAGCATCACATAATGTAACTGCAAAGCAGAGGAAACCAAATGAGATATCCAAAATACTCAACATTCAATAGGATATTATATTAATACACATGAGCTGTATACATGAAAGAGATAAGAAGGATATAAAAATAATGCAGAATTTCATTAAGTTCTTACTTAGAAAAGAAAACATACAAAATTGAGAGACAAAGGGGGGAAAAAAGGAAGATGCACTCTCTACCACCTAATTGGGAGTTGCTGGCTTTCTGGAATGCGTGTAATATGGATATATGGGTAGTGGATTTCACCACTACCCCCTTTGAGTTGTGGTGGCATTGACATTATAGCAACCCTAAATAAGATTTAGTGCATCCCAAAAGGGGCATAGATCGGAATCCAGGTAGAATCCTGGCGAAATCTCAATCATCAATAACCTCAGCTAAAGGGATGTCACTGCTTTCCAAGGGACACACCTTGTTCAACTCCAGGAAAATCTGTAGTTAAGTAGGGAAAAGTTTAAGGAAATGAAAATTATGTTTTAATATATTTGCATTAGGGAATCTTCAAAAATTTAATATCCTATCTATTTGCAAAATTTAAGGAATTTTTGCCTTTGGAGTGACAACTTTCGACTCCAATTTAAAATGTGTGATTACATAATTGATTTAAGACTTGGGATTTTATATTGTGAAGAATGTAATATTTTACATTTTTAAGTGTTGGAATATTTAAGAGGAACTATACTCATTTTATTAGTTTAATTTCATAGGTTTTTGGATTTTTTGAGTACTTGGGAAGGTTTTGTTTGTTAAGTGAGGAAATGGAAGTACTTAAAAAGGAAATAAAATGTATTCCATTTACAAATGCAGTTTTAAATACTCAGAAGTATTTAACAAACTAGGTTTTGAAATGGGGTAAAATAGAATTCAAGGGCCCCTTAAAATGGTTGCTAAAATAAGAATAACAAGATTTGTAAAATGACTTACAAATAGAATAATAAAATGTGTAAGCTGATCTTAAAAGCCTGCGGAAAAAAATCTTGTCACACGTTACAACACGGATGAACCTTGAGGACGTGATGGTAAGTGAAGTAGGCCAGTCACAAAAAGACAAAAATTGTGTGATTCCTCTTGTATGAGGTACCTATAGCAGTCAAATTTATAGAAGCAGAAAATAGATGGGTGGTTACGGGGGGCTGGGAGGAGATGGGAAAGGGGAGCCGTTTAATGAGTACAAAGTTTCAGATTTGCAAGATGAAAAAAGTCTGGAGGTCTGTTTTACAACAATGTGAATATACTTAATACTAATAAACTGTACACTTTAAAATGGTTAAGAGGGTAAATTTCATGTTATGTATTTTTTTTAATCACAATAAAAGCAATGGGAAAACACGTATGGAAGAATTGGGGCTTTTAACATATAATTTTAGTTTATTGCACATTAATGTGTAAAACCCTAAATAACTATTTCCTTTATACAAAAGCTACCCTCAAAGGCATAAAAACTTCACCCTAACAATCTGTATAGTGCAGATAATCATGCATGACAAAATCGCTGTGAGGGTTAGTGGAGATAACATTCAGAACACAGGCCAAAAGAGGTTCTTTCTTTTAGAGGTTGCTACAAACCAAATCAAACAAACAAAAATGAGTCTCTTGCAAGAAACTGAGTCCCATGCCCACCCCTGAGCCAGTCACTGTGGTTGGTAGGTCGGCTGATGACCAGTGGTAATTCATTCACATCTCCTTCCACTGGAGCTGGGGTGGGGTGGGGTAGTTTCCCAGAGGAAAATCAGGGAGTTGTTACAGAAGAATGGAGGAAGTTTGCAGGGAAGGCAAGTGCGGCTGACCCCGTGACAACACCCTTCTCTACCCCTCTGTCCTCATCCTTTATAATGCAGGATTCATCAGAGCTCCTAGAGCACCTCCTTTGTATCTTTTAAGTAACTCCTGCTTTTCTTCCCCACTGGAACCCTCTCCAGCTTCACATACATGAAAAAAGGAAGTGAAAGGTATATTTGTTGGGGAGTGAACACTTACAAAACACCCACAGGATCGGCAGCGTCATGCCTCAGCTTGCAGGCTATTAATTTACCACCTTCACTATGGAGGCAAAGATATTCTGAGCATATGTGACCTTCCAAGACCAACTGAGCAAATATTTCCATATCCATAAATTTTTGTTTATAAATATATATTTATTGCCTATTTGAACAATTGGGCAAATAAAAGATTGTAGCCCAGAGAAAGGAAATGCTCTTTATCTGAGCATCCTGGAGCATGGAGGAAGGGAGAGGTACCCAGGCAATTCTAGCAGGAATCAGGGGAATTAAGACTGACTGGCTAACACTTGCAATGTACCAGTTATTATTCTAAGTGCTTTACATGTAGGAATCTACTTAACCCTCATGACCACGCGTTGAGTTTTATTATCCCCATTTTATAGATGAGAAGACCTAGTCTCAGACGGCTTAAGGGATGTGATCAGTTACATAGTTTGTGGGTGGTAAAGCAACCTGACTCCAGGATCCACAAACACACTCTCACCTACTGGGCTAGAAAATCGCAATGATCCTCTGTGTGATGCTAAAAGTACAGTTTAGAGAGATTAAGTGGCTTGACTGGCCTACACAGCGGACAAATAAAAACGCTGAGACTTCAGCCCTGGACCCCTCATGATAAGCTCTTGGGCAAGAATGCAAACCCAAGAGTATTGGGTTCTTCAGGGAGGACCAACCATAAAGATGGCTTCTTTTTGCTCATTCTTGATTTGCAAGTCACTCTGCTCCACTCATGAACCCCTATTTTGCCACTTGGTTCAGTTGTGGCTGATTTTCAGAACCCGCAGTGACAAAAAGAAAACCATATTACTATTTAATGCAGAGGTTTTTAGCAATGGCTACTCTTAGAACCACCCGGGATGATTTATAAATTATTGATGCCAAAGCTCCACCTTAGACCAATAGATCAGAATATCTGGAGCTGGGGGCAGGGGCATCAGTATTTCATAAAAGCCAACCAGGTGAATTTAATGTGTAGTTAGGGCAGAGAACTACTGATTTAGCCAAACCCAAACACACAGGGGACCCAGAGGATGCTGCAGAACATGTCTTCACTTTCTGCATTAGCTTGCCTTTCCTCCCATGCAAACTCTGCCCTAAACGGATACCTTGGAGTCTCTTATTCCTCGCTTGTGTCTTTGTTCTCTTCTCTTACCTACCCCACCTCAACACTCCCCGCCCTCACCGTCAGAGTCCCTGGCGCCATCCTCCGGGGCTAAAGTGCATCTTTACAGAAGGAGATGAATTCACCTTTTAGAGTCTTCAGTGTGAAGCAGCTGTAAGACAGAAGAGCCTTTCTCTTACTAATCCTGACAGATGAGGATGCGCAGGGATGAAGAGGGTAAAAGAGGCAGAGACCACCATCCTGCTACAATTGCAACTGAGAAATACTGTGAAGGAAAAGTGGAGAACATCGCGAGCAGGACTCCAGGACCACTTGGGGCTGAAAGGCCTTCAGCTCTCTTCTTGGTTCATATTTCTACCTATTAAACCAGACTGTGACACCTAGTCACATATTGTAATTTGGTGGACGCTACTGAAGTCACTGGAAATTCTATCAGCTCCTTTTCTCTGTCCCATCTGTTCATATGCTCTTCACCATGTGTTGCTGCTGGTTCCCCCTGCCTCCCCCAAATGTGGAGAAGTTTCCATACTATCTATAAAGGGCCATAATTTGAGGGAAAAGTTTTAGAACACTGTCATCTTTAGGAAGAAGTAGGCAAAAATTACAGCACAAGGGTGGGATCTTTGGGAGAGATGGAGAAAATAATTCAATGTGCATTTTCTAAGCTTGGGGTCAGGCTCTATGATGGAAGGAAGATTCTGGATCTGTGCCCCTGAATATATACTATAGAGCAGTCATTCTCAAATACTGCCTTGGGGGCTGCCAGTGGTCCAGAAGGGTCTTCCAGATAGACTAATCCTCTGAAGTAGCCAGGACTATGAACTGAGAGTACCTACACTTCTGTTTCTGAAATGGCTGATAACATGGCACTTCATGGGATTCAGTGCCTTTCTTCCCATCTCTCCGTCTAAGCTCCTTTAGCTGTCACTGAAAATATGGATAAAGTAGACAAATGGGGCATATACAGCCTCTTGTCGAATAAAGTAATGTGGGCCCTGAAGAAGTTGGGGAGACATTTCTGCATTATATCCTCAAGCTAGGGCCTTCGCAGGTCCTCGTGAAAACTACAGTGATTTCTGCCACGTTGCCAGTTTTCTCACTTCCAGTCCCTCAAGAGGTGGAGCTGAAGAAGATGCAGGCTGACCTTGGATAGCTTTAGGAAGTCAGGAGGTTAAATAAGGAGGATTCATATTGTGATTGTTTGTAGAGAGGTTTCTAAGCTTCACAACAACTCTCCGAGATCACTATTCCCATTTTACAGATGTGGAAGAGGCAGGCTCAGTGACCTTAATGACCACGATAAAGTTGTCCTCTGCGAAAAACTGCTAAAAAACTTTAAAAATATATGAAATGGCTGATTTCAGACTTCAGATAACAGGTATCACAGGACCAAGGAAGGAAACAACCACTCTACTTTTCTGCCTGGAAGTATTTTCCAGACCACAGTTCAAAGAAGGAAAACCCAAGCAGAGAACAACAATCTTGTTGAATTGAGGAAACTGAGATTGGAGTTGAAGAAAGTTGAAGTGGCTGGAATTTGAAGGGCAGAGTACCAAAGATAAAGCAGTTATACAGAGAAAGAGCTACAGATATCTGAGGGTCCTCCTTGAGACCGTTGATCACAAAGGGCAGGGATGTGTCCAATTAACATCAGGGACCCCAGAAGGGTAATAGCTTAATAATATAGCTAATAGAATAACGGCTACTTTAGACCCATCCTAACAAAGCTTAAAAACAAGTCTAGAAAAAACAAGTTGATCCACAGTAACTTAAAAATCTACCAATAGGGCTTCCCTGGTGGTGCAGTGGTTGAGAGTCCGCCTGCTGATGCAGGGGACACGGGTTCGTGCCCCGGTCCGGGAAGATCCCACATGCCACGGAGCGGCTGGGTGCGTGAGCCACGGCCGCTGAGCCTGCGCGTCCGGAGCCTGTGCTCCACAACGGGAGAGGCCACAACAGTGAGAGGCCCGGATACCACAAAAAAAAAAAAAAAAAAAAAAAAAGAAAATCTACCAATACAAACTCCTCTTCTCTTTAAAGGAAGACAATAAAATCCAGACACTAAACAATGTAACATCCAAAACATCCAGTACCCATTCAGAAATTACTAGGCATTCAAAGAAGCAAGAATGTGACCCATAACCAAGAAAAAGAAAAAAGCCAATAGAAACAGGCACAGAAATGAAGAGATGATGGGTTTTAAAAGACTTTAAAATAGCTATTATAGGGGCTTCCCTGGTGGCACAGTGGTTGAGAATCTGCCTGCTAATGCAGGGGACATGGGTCCGAGCCCTGGTCTGGGAATATCCCACATGCTGCGGAGCAACTGGGCCTGTGAGCCACAGCTACTGAGCTTGCGTGTCTGGAGCCTGGGCTCCGCAACAAGAGAGGCCGCGATAGTGAGAGGCCTGTGCACCTCGATGAAGAGTGGCCCCCACTTGCCACAACTAGAGAAAGCCCTTGCACAGAAATGAAGACCCAACACAGCCAAAAATAAATAAATTAATAAATTAATAAAATTTTTTAAAAACTTGGGAAAAAATAGCTATTATAAATGTCCTCAAATATTTAAAAAGAAAACATGAATATGGAGAGAGAAATGGAAGATATGAAAATGAACTAAATGGAACCTCTAGAACTAAACAATATATTTGAAATAAAAAATCCGTTGGGTAGCCTGTTTAGCAGATTAGATACTTCAGAAGAAAAAAAGATTATAAAATATAGCAATTAAAGAAGTAAAGATTTAAAGATATAGGAGTAGAAACTATATACATTGAAGCACAGAAAGAATAAAGTTATATATACACACACACACAGAGCCTTAGTGACCTGTGGGAAAAATATCATTTGTAGTCAAATATGTATGCAATTGAAATCCCAAAAGTGGGAAGAGGGAGAAAATGTATTTGAAGAAACAGGGGTCAAAATTTCTCCAAATTTGATGGAAATTATACATCCACTAGTCCAAGAAGCTCAGTGTCTTAGTCAGCTTAGGCCACTATAACAGAATATCACAGACTGGGTGGCTTAAACAATAAATTTTATTTCTCACAGTTCTGGAGGCTGAAAAGTCTAAAATCAAGATGTTGGCAGCCTCAATTCTTGGTGAGGACCCTCCTCCTGGTTTGAAGACAGCTGCCTTCTTGCTGTGTGTTCATATAGCCTTTCCTTGTTGTGTGTGTATGGAGAGAGAAGATCTGGTGTCTTTTCCTCCTCTTACAAGGGTGCTAATTCCATCACTGGGGCTCCATCCTCATGACCTCATCTAAACTTAATTCTTTCCCAAAGACCCCACTCCCTAATACTATCATACTGAGGGTTAGGGCTTCAACATAAGAATTCAGGGGAGACACAAGCATTCAGCCTATAACACTCAGTAATCCCCAAGCAGGAGAAACACAATAAATAGCACACTAGGACACCTGTAAGCAAATTTCTGAAAATCAGCTATAAAGAGAAAATCTTAAAAGTAGTCAGACAAAAAAGATCTATTACACACAGGGGTATAGAGACAAGAATGACTATAGACTTCTTGTCAGAAGCACTAAGAGTCAGAAGGCAATGGTAAGACATATTTAAAATGTTGAAAAAAATTGTCAATCTGTAATTTAGATTATATATTCAGTGAAAATATCCTTCAAAAATGAAGAAAAAAAATGCTTTTTCACCCAAATAAACAATGATCTATACTGCAAGAAAAGTCAAATGAATTTGTACAGGCCAAAGGAAAATGATATCAGATATCAGATGAAAACTCAGAACTATGTGGAAAAAAAGAAGATTGCTGGAGGTGGTAAATATTTAGGTAAACATAGAACTCTGTTTTATCTAGTTTTATTTATTTAAAAGATAACTGATTGTTCAGAGAAAGAATAATTCCTTCTTGGGAAATAAAGAAAATAGGAAAGATTGCAAACACAAACAGTTTAATTATCTTTTATTCTTGTCACATTACCTTCTGCTTACCATAGTCTATCCACAATGGATGTGACCAACAGATTATTTTCCTGAAGCCCCGCCCTTAGCATGGCACTCCAACCTCAAGCACTATTCAGTCTTTACTACCTTCCCATTAGAAATGTGACAAAGTCTATAATACTTAACCTAACATTCAAAGCCTTCTGTAATCTGGACTAAAACTGCCCATCCTTGTCTACCGCCTCTGCCCCCCACAAATTATGTGAGTCTTCTCACCTCCCACTCACTAGATACCCCTCCCAGATTCTCATCTTTAAGCCTCTGCTGACTTTCTTTTGTCCCTAGCATGTTTCCTGCATGACCCTTCCCACACACACATAATTTTTTGTAACCTATCCCTCCTTTAAGACCAAGCTTAAGTCTGGCATCCCTTCCCACTTTGCCTCACCCTTAGAGTAGCCCTCTGGAAGTGACCTCTCTCTTTCCCAAGGTCATTATTGTCTACAGAAAGACAGTGTGCTTTGTTTGGAGTCAGATGAACATGAGTTCCAGTCCCAGCGCCACCACTAAATGGGTGAGACACCTTGAGAACTGGCTTAACTTCAATTTCCCCATCTGTAAAATGAGTGGTAATTGTCTTATTGAGGTGTTGTCAGGATTAAAATGAAATGATGGGTGTTAAGTGCCAAACACTTGTAGTAAATATCTAATTATTAATTCATACCCCCGCTTCTCTTTTAAAATACGGGATTCAGAAGTGAATATAGCATTCCAGGAACAGTCAGAATGGCACGGTAGATCAAATGACCCTTGTTTCCTTTATCCTAGATGTTATTTCTATCAGTGCAGGTTAAGATCCCAATGGCTTCATACTGAGCTGACAACCACCTTAATCTTTTTTTCATATTTGCTGCAGCTAAGTCACAGTTTTTCCAATTCTGCTTGCTCAGTTGATTTTGTTGAAGCCAAGAACTAATTTGTGCCCAATTTCAAGTCATACATGGAATTCCCTCTTGCCTATCCTTTGTCTCTGAGCTCAGACAAGGGAGGCTGCCTGCTGACTTGGGGGGCGTTGTCTCCAGGTAGTAAAGGCACTGTCTTGTCTGGGTGTGATCGGCGGTCTTTGCCAAAGGTCTCTGCTATTCTCAAATGTCTCCCCTGCTCAAAGGACCACTATCTGCTTGGGGTTCTAACCACTGGAGGTTTGGGTGTTAGTTGACACAGTAGGTCTTCAGTCCACTTTTCAGATGTAGAGTTTCGAATTTAGAGATGGAAAGAGCCACAGAAGTAATCTAGCTTAACCTTCTCGTTTTACACATAAGGAAACTGACACCAGTCATGTGCGTGGTCCAAGCAGTAGGATTCCTGATTCCAAGTGAGTGGGCTTCTCACTTGGTCAGGGATGACACAAAAGTTTATTCCAGACCTCAGGACTGTCTGTGTTGTTCACCAAAATATATCTAGCACCTGGCACCAATCTTGGCCTTAATAGGCACCTAAACACTTATTGAATGGATAAATGAATATTCCCAATTCTGATCAGTCGGACTGCTAAATTCTAAGGCCACTCACAGGCTTAGCAGAAAAGTGTGTTGTGACCTCTTGGTGATGTCTGTCATCATGCAGTAGGGGGAATTATTACACCCTAGTAATAATTAGTTTACAAGCCATAAAGAGTTCATTTACATCCCAAGGCTCTGAGAGAAAAGCACACAAGCTAGGCACCCTGAAATTTTGGGTTCAGGTTTGGGAACCAGGTGTTTCAGCAGTCACGATGAGGGTTGTGCCAGGTAAGCTTGGACCAAGTTTACACTGAGCATCAGTTGCATTTGCACTGTGTGACCCCAAGAAGTGCCACCTATCACCCCTCCTTGCGATTATCTGCAAAGGAGAGATGGTGGTCTGAAGAACATTTTCTGCATTTTAACTGGGATCAAAACCTTCAGCTGAAGAAGCATCAGCCAACAAGTAAAAGAGATTCACAGTCAGTCAAGCTTTTGCAAGTATATTAGTTTCCTAGAACTTCCATAACAAACGACCACCCATGGACCAGCTCAAAACATAACAAATTTATTCTCTCACAGTTCTACAGTCTAGAAGTCCAAAATCAAAGTGTCATCAGGGCCATGCTCCCTCTGACACTTCCAGGGAAGGCTCCTTCCTTGTCCCTTCCAGCTTCTTGTAGCCCCAGACATGCCTTGGCCTGAGGCAGCATCACTCCAGTTTCTGCCTCCTCCTCACATAGCCATCGTCTCTGTGTGTCCCTGTCTGTGACCCTTCTTCTCTTATCATAAAGGCACCAGCCACATTGGATTAGGGCTCATCCTAATGTAGTATGACCTCACCTTGATAACATCTGCAAAGACCTCATCTCCAAATGAAGTCTCATTTACAGGTTCTGGGGGTTGGGGACTTCAACATATCTTTCTGGGGCACACACTTCAATCCATAATACCAACTTTTCTCGGCCCTGGGACAACTTGGAAGACAGGGAGAAAAGTACTTGTCAGTGAGGCAAAGCCCTGCACCTGCACCTGCCTCGACCCCCTTCCAAGCTCTCCAGATAAGGTCCTTTCCAACAGGGCCTGTGCCAGGACGTCACAGCTCCTCCCAAGACCTGAAGTCATCGTGATGAGACAGAAGCGGCCCCTGACCTCAAAGCTATCACCCAGATATGAGGCTCTCAGACTCTGAAACCTTGGACGAGTGACACAGAATCTCTGACTCAGCTTCCTCCACTGGAAAAGGGGACCTTGGCGTGTTGTTACAGAATTCAATGAAAAGCTGCATTTAAGCTGTTCAGCACAGAGCCTGGAACACAGTAGGTGTGTTTATTGTTTCTAATAGAGTCAGATTGAGGCTGTGGGCCTAGCCGCCTGCTTCTTGAGCACCAAATAAAGAACCCAGAGATGGAAAAGACCTCTGAGGTGATGCGCCCAATTTCATCCCCACAACTAGGGGAAAAAAGGGAGACAAATAAAATGGCCATGTTAACTTATATCCTCGGCATTAATTTTCACAGTTAACTGCTGAACTGACTAAATTCTTTTCTTTTCTTAAGGACTTTTATAAATTCAGACATTAATAAAATCATTAATAAAATCAGACATTCAATTATCAGGAAACTCCAATTGGTAACTGATCGTCTCCTCGATACCTTTCTCTCCCCTCCCACTTTGCAGACTCGCTGGCTCGTCCCAGGCTTGGCTCTGCTGATGTGCCGTTTCCCACTTTCCCCTCTTCTTTCCCCGCATGACTGTCAGTGGCCCCAACAAAAGGCAAAGAAGAACGCGGGCTGATTCCATTAACCTCTGTCATTGCTTAAATCTCTTTCTTAATTAACATGAGTTAATATGATTAATCAAAATAATGAGACAAACCTATTAAATTAGGGGGGTTTAAATGACAGAACTTGCAGGAGAAGTAAAAGCAAGAGGAGACATTAGAAGGGCCGGCGGGGAGTGGGGAGTCCAGAGGTGAGGTGGGCAGCAAGCTGACTGTTGGCCCTGTCCAGCCCAGTCCAGCCTCGGGCTGCGGGGAGGGGAAGGTGGAGGACAGGGACGGAGGCTTGGAGAAATTGCTTTGGGGAAATATGTTCAGTGTTTGCATCCATCTCAGTTAATTATAACCAGTCCCCACACTTTTCTGGGGCCTATTCAGCTCCTTCTTAGCCTCCCCCAGCTTCTGAGTTCTTGGTGTCCCTCCTTGGTGTTAACTCTCCCTGAAATCTCTATCCTCTCTCTCCTGAGGCCAGGCTCTTAGTCAGAATTTCCAAAACCCCAGCTCTGCCTCTCATAGGGTATGAGACTTGGGGAGAGTTATTTTACCTCTCTGAGGCCCAGTGAACCCAGCTACAAGGATAGGTATAATATTCCTGAGCTGGGATTACTGCCATAAGAATTCAGAGAGAGGCTATGTGACAATGTCTGGCGTGGTGCCAGGCCCACAGAAGACACACACACACACACACCACCCAGGACAAGTTCTTTCTTTCTTTCTTCCCCTGTTATAACTGTGAAAATACCTTGAGATTCTATAGTGCTTTTAAATTCTAAACTTATTTCCATATATAGCATTCTACCAAAAATCTAGGAGATGAGCATTACAGGTGTGAGTTTACAGATCAGTGAGCTTGTGCCAGCATTACTGAGCACCAATTGTGTGTCAGCCCCTGTGCAAGGTCACTCAGATCCAATAAGGGGAAAGGACTCATCTGGGACTTCTTCTAGAACCAGGGTCTCCTAACTCCCAGGCCAATGGGACTTCTATTGCCCCTAAGTGCAAGGGACCAGGGTACCCACAGCGCCCCCAGAGCTCCTTTATCTCCCGGCCATCCCCATGCCTCAGGAGAGTCTACCACAGGCCTGCGGCTCTGTGGCCTCCAGCTGGCTCTCCAACGTGGGACATCTGACATCTGGCAGATGATTTGGGCTCATCATCGGAATTTCTTATTCCAGTGAAATTGAGCCCCTGGAACCTCTTCTGTGCTGTCTTCAGTGGTTGATCCTCATGATTCAAAGAGAGAAAACTACACACAAGACAAGGAAGTCTTCCATGAAGAATCCAGACTCCCCTAAAACCTTTAGCCCCACACAGTGATGTGTTAGTAACCCCCCAGCTAAGTCCTTCAAAGGCAGAGGCTGTGTGTGTGTGTGTGTGTGTGTGTGTGTGTGTGTGTGTGTGTCCCCTTCCCTGGTCATCCCCTCCCCAAGAGCATCTACTCTCTGTCCTGTACAAATGCTCCCAAAACACCAGTGACTGGAACTGTGAGTAGTTGCCTGGTACAAATTCCCAAGCTTGGGTCCCCGGGTGCTGAGTGTTCCACAGACATACAAATAAAGGTCCTACAAATTTCACTGAGATTGTCTTCACTGGCATGCAAAAGTCATTCCCATACCTCCCCTATGATCCCCTTGCTGCCTTCCACTATAGAGTCTGGAAAGCCAGGCACTATATTTCCCAATTTCTCTGGTAGCCAGAGGTGGCCATGTGACCAAGTTTTGACTGTTGAGATGGGTGAACTGCTAGAGGGATCTTAGAGAAACTAACTTTCTTTATCAGAGATAGATGGGTCTGGAGCTGCCTCTTCCTGCTTATCTTTGATGTGAATGACCACAGCATCTATTTCATGACCTTGATGCAACACACATCAGGCTAAAAAGCCAACATTCTTGGATGATAAAGGTAGAAGAACCTGGATGTTTGGTGTCATTTTGAGATTGCAAACCAGTCTGAAGTCTGTCTACATTAGGACTTCTTAATAAGTAAGCAATAAATATCCAAGGTTTAAGCCACTTTTGGTTTTTGATTACCTGCAGCTACAAGCATTCCCACCAAACACAAATTCTTAAATTTGTGCTTTAACTTCCATGATTATCTAAAAATTAAGGTAAGCATATCCTGGATCATCCACCTTATATAAGTAAATACTGTCATGATAGTTTAGTACTGTTTATAGTAATCAACAATTTTTTGGTGCCAAATAGTACAGGTATCCTTGCTATCCAAATACTTGCCATTTGAACTCAGGAATTGAATAAAATCCAACATTTTAAGAATGGGGTTAGGCCTTCCCTGGTGGCACAGTGGTTGAGAATCCGCCTGCCGATGCAGGGGACGCAGGTTTGTGCCCCAGTCCGGGAAGATCCCACATGCCGCAGAGTGGCTAGGCCCGTGAGCCATGGCCGCTGAGCCTGCGTTTCCGGAGCGTGTGCTCTGCAACAGGAGAGGCCACAACACTGAGAGGCCCGCGTACCGCAAAAAAAAAGAATGGGGTTAATATCCTTTGCTATCTGAACTCTTGGTATTTCTTATCCAAAACTCAGAAACCAAATAGCTTTGGATAATTCAGCGTCACTTACTATATAAAATCTCACTATATGGATTTTGAAACTGAATAGATTTGGATTGTGAGGAATACTTGCATTTTGTCTTGGGTTGAAGAAAAAAGAATAATGACTAATTTAATATGTAAATGATACATTCATCTAAGTAAAGATCAGCTTGTGTTACTTCACTGGGCCTGAACAAACATGGCGTTTGTAGGAATTAGAATAGGAAAGGGATGGAGCAACTGAGTTATTACAGCACAAAAAGAAAAATAGGCACGTGAGTTCAAAAGAACCTAGAGAGCAACGGTGTGCTGGAACCAGCCTGTTGTGGCTCACAAGAACCAATTGTTAAATTTTCAGGTATTTTGTGAGCCACTTGTTAAACACAATGATTATGATGGCAGCCAAAGTAAGAATATTTACACCATGGAAATGAGCAAACACCATGAAACAGGCTTTCTTTTCTTGTGGAAGCCAATTTATCAGCACATCACTCTCAGTAACAGTCAATTTCATATTTGCCTTGTGAGTGGCAATTTAGTTTCAGCAAACATCATTATCTAGTCCACTGACTTAATGTGGAATTTTATTGGTTTTACGCCTTTTTGTAGTTAATTTGTAAATTGGGTTTACTTTCATGATTCATATAAAAGACGTACGCATAAGGAGTGTACACCTAGTTTTATGTCTGTATATATTTAGGTACTATTATATTAATAATAAGTTTTAAGTCAAAACTAGGTAGTAGCAAGAAGTTTTTTATTCACTCAAGAGCGAAAAACACTGTTCAAAGCCCATTAAAGCTAATAATCCCAGCCTGGCACACAAGGCCCTCTAGGATCTGATCCCAACCTGAATTTCTCCATCTTGAACTCCCTGCTACAGCCAAACTGGTCTCTCCTTGTCCCTTCAGTACATTTCTCAAGTATGTGGCATTTAACTGAAATAATAGAAATGAAAGTACAGCACCAACGCTCTACCCCTCTGGCCTCTACACCAACTCCATACGCACTGACTCAGAGTCCTCCTCACCTATGGAGATGCCTCTCTGACTACTCCAAGGGGAGGTGATTCCTCTCTTCTCTGCACATGCCACCAGGTGTGCTTGATTTTTTCAAATTATGCCACTCACCTCCTTGACTAGAGGGGAAGCAGTTGCAGACAGTAAAGTTCTAAGGGTCCTTATAGATCCTTCTGTCAACTCGCCTGCACCTCCAAATTTGCTCATAATCTCATACTTCTTTCCCTTCTGTAACATAAAGCAGAAGTTTGCTTATTTCTTTCCAAGCCAGCTCTTCCACCAACAGTCCTGAGCACAACCATTCCCACTTCTCCTGGGAATTTGACCCATCAATTCTCCTTTCTCTGTTTTCGGTCTTTAATTTCTTTCTTTTCTCTGAAATTTCTCCCTTTATGCTGAGTTTCTGCCAACCCTCAAATAAAATAAAATCCAGTGATATCCATCATTGATGCTTTCAGCACCATTATAGAAAACTCAACTAAAATGGTTGAAACAATCATAAAATGTATTATCTCACATTAATAAGAGGTCTGCATGTAGGACAGTCTCCAGGTGTCATTAAGATCAGAGTTCAGCTCTCTGTCCTCAGACTGGCTTCTCTCAAGGTGGTTATATGGTTGCTGGTAGCAGGCATGGCCATTCCTTGATCAGTCTGATTGGACCACAAAGTCAAGTGCCCATCCCTGGACAATAAATAACAGTAGCCAAGGGAATGCCTTGCACTGATGGACTTAAGCTTATGTTCTTGAGCCTATCAATGGCAGCAAGGAATGAGATTACCGTGATTGTATTAGATTAATCAGTATCCATCCCTGGGACTCTGAGTCAAAAAGGTTGCATCAGGGTAGGATGGAAGCCTTAACAAAGTTGGGGTTCTCTCAGGAAGCAAGAAGTGGGGGAACAGAAGCTTGGAAGACAACCGACAGGTCCATTGTTCCATTTTTCTCACTCCCAGCTACTGCTTTCTCTCTCTCTTTTTTCTCAGCCCCCTAATCTCCTTTAAGAAGACATTACAGGGCTTCCCTGGTGGTGCAGTGGTTGAGAGTCCGCCTGCCGATGCAGGGGACACAGGTTCGTGCCCCGGTCCGGGAAGATCCCACATGCCGTGGAGCGGCTGGGCCCGTGAGCCATGGCCGCTGGGCCTGCGCGTCCGGAGCGCCTATGCTCCGCAACGGGAGAGGCCACAGCAGTGAAAGGCCCGCGTACCGCAAAAAAAAAAAAAAAAAAAAAAAAAAAAAAAAGACATTACATTTGCTGTCTTCACTACTCAATGCGCTGCAATTCAGTTTCCTTTCCGGCCACTCTGCTACAATCTCTCTTGTAAAAGTCACTGGTGTCCTAATTTGGCTGCTCTTTAGGCTTTGACACCTCCACCAACTCCCTTCTTTACCCTCTTTCACCCATCACCTGACTCATAACCTTCAGATGATCAATCCATCCTCTCCCACAACATGCTCCTCATGACTCAGCAATGGTTATTCCACAAACATTTTTTGAGCACCTACCCTATGCCAGTTCAGTATACCCAGCTCATAACACTTTGCAAATTAGTCCTGAATGCATGGTTAAGTCTCATTTTTCACCTCCACAACTGTGATAACTTCCCAACTGGTCCCTCCACCTCCCGTCTCTCCCCATCAGCAGTCTGTCCTTCTCGCTCACAAGTGTGATCTCACCAAACGCAAGGCTGATCATCATAGCCTCCTGCTTCCAGTTCTCCTGCAGGAGAAAGCCTCAAAAACCCAGAATGGCTTTCAAAGCTATGGTAATCGGTCCCACCAACCTCTCCTAGTCTGTAGCCCATCCGTTCCCCTCTTATATTTTAAGCTCTAGGCAGAATGAACTACTCTTTTCCAAACACAATATGAGCTTTCTTAATTTGGAATTTTGCTCATATTTGTTTTTTAACTAAAATGTCCTCTTCTACTTTTCCTGCAAGGAAAAACCCTACTCATTTTTCAAGATCCAGGCTCCACATTACCTCCACAATGAAGTCTTCTCCAAGGCCAAGTCAAGTACATCCTTTGTGGCCCCAGAGCACTTTGTCTATATCAATAATAAGCCATCCTCAGAGTGTATTACAGTTAGGTTAATACCTTCGCCGGAAGGGCTGGGTCTAAATTATCATTCTGTACTAAGCACAAACACCTGCCAATACATGTGCAATATATGTTTGAAGAATTAAACTGAACGAATTATTTCAACCTCTTTATTTTACAGATGGGGAAACTGAGGGGTAGAGAGGAAGTGATTTGCAATGGTCACTCTGTGTATTTAATCACTGTCCTTTTGCTGCAAGTAGAAAAAAAAAAGGGAATTTTTTTGGCTCACTGAAATGAAAACTCTCTCTTCAAGTTCAACTTCTGTCTAAAGATTCAAAAAGTATCATAAGACCCGTTTTTTTTTAAGCTCTGCTTCCCTCTCTGCTGCCTTAATTCTCTGGTTCTACATGAGAACAAAATGGCTGCCAACAGTTCCAGCCTAAACTGCTCCACACCCAACTTTATATCAGTAGAAGAAAGAATGTCTTTTGATGGTCATTTAAGGAAAAGTCCCAACACTTGTTCTGATTATGACTTGAGTCACATGTAATACCATGACTGGCGAGTTGTAGGTCACACGTTCATCTGTGGAGCTGTGGAAAGAACCAATTCCAACCAAAGCGTGGGGACTGTGAATGAGAGAGGAGTGATTCCCTCCAGGACAACATTACCCAACAGAGTTTTCAGTAGTGATGAAAATATTCCTATCTGTGTTGTCCAGTGTGGCAGTCACTAACCACATGTGGTTACTGAGCATTTCTAATGTGGCTAGTGTAAATGAAAAACTGAATTCTTCACTTTAATTTTAATTAATTTAGATTTAAATTTAAATAGTAACATGTACCAAGTGGCTACTGTATTGTACAGCACAGCTGTAGGAGGGAGAAGGGCTGGAATTCCACACTGTCCTATATGGAAGTCTCTAGCCACATACAGCTATTAATTCACAAGGAATATGTACACCCTGGTTACTGTACATATGAAGTTCTCAAAAGCCCTTCGAGGATGGGCTGCTTAAGAATAGCCTAGGTGTTTGTTTGTTTTTAATCCAGATTTCCAAATTTACTCCAGTCTCAGGTGTTCTGATTATCAGTAGACCAAAAGTAGGAGCTGGGAATTTTTATCTTAAGTCTCCCTAAGTGATTGAGATGCACAGCCAAGTTTAAGACTCAAAGCTATTAGGGATAGGAGTTTATGGAGGGCAACGGGTGGCATCTCTGTGGCCATATCATTATTTTCAGTCTCAGAGTTCCCAAAGCCACAGAGTATTGAACTCTTCCTTCCTTCCTTCCTTCCTTCCTTCCATCAGCCGTACCTTGAACATCTCCCAGGTGTAATTTGCTATGCTAGATACCTTACATCATTGTTTCATTCATTCATACATTCACTAACTATCTTCTATGTGCCAAGTGTTCAGCTCCAGAAATTTAAAAGTTGAACAAGAAAGACAGGGTCCCTTCCCCATCTGGAAAGTAAAACAACATTGATGAACTATTTACCCAAACTATGGGTGTTTGGAAAGGAAGAGTACAAAGCAGGGGCTCCAACACATCTAGAGGAAGCCTTGCTGACCTTAGGTTGAGCCCGGAGGATGAGGTGTGACCTGCCCAGATCTGCATTTTCAAAAGATCCCCGTGGAAATGATGAACCAGGTGGCCCAGCTTCCTTTCACAAGTGGCCATCCATTGCTCCCAAACCCCAGCTCTGTCTACATTTCATATCCTTATTCCCCAAAAGATATTATAATTGGGTCAGTTTATCACAATCCAACACAGAGCTTCCAGGGGCAGTCATATGCCCGGCGACTCATGGCCTCCCCTGTGATTGCTGTACCCCAAGGATCATCTTTTCCTTGGGCACTGGTTCCTGCTCTCAAGGAGCAGGACAAGACATGGCCACTTGATTCAGACTGATTGGGACCTAGGGTTTCAGGTGTCTCCAGGACAGCCACTGGAACTAAGCAGAGATGGCCAAGGATGGAGGACAGTTGCTTTTAGAGATTCTCTCAAGTCCCTGACCAGGCAAAGAACAAGAACCAGGACTCTCCACACCCACTCTAGCTTTGTTTTCTGATGAGAGGGAAGGAAAGTCTTTCAGAAGAGCAAAGTTAGAGGATTAACACCATCTGATTTCAAGACTCATCACAAAGCTACAGTAACCAGGACAGTGTGATATTGGCATCAATATACAAAAATAGATCAATGAAACAGAAGAGAGAATCCATAAATAGATCCACACACAAGAACAACTGATTTTTGAAAAGGGCATAAATGTAATTCGGTGACGAGAATATGGTCTTTTCAACAAACGATGCTGGAACAATTGAATATTCACATGGAAAAAAACTGAACTTCAGTCCATACCTCACATCATATCCAAAAATTAACTCAAAATAGATCATAGACCTAAATGTAAAACCTAAATCTATAAAAGAAAAAATATGAGAAAAACCTTTGCAATCTTGAGTTGGCAAAGGTTTTTTTTAGATAAGATACTACCGAAAAACAAAAGATACGTTAGACTTTATCAAAATAAAAGATTTCTGATCTTTGAAAGACACTGTTAAGAGAAAGAAAAGGCAAGCCACAAACTAGGAGAAAATATTTGTATTCCTATGTCTAATAAAGGGAATGTGCCCAGAATAAAGACCTTTCAAAACTCAATAATAGGAAAACAAAAAACACAGTAAAAAAAAAATTAGCAAAAGATTTGAACAGACACTTTGGCAAAGAAGATATACAGATGGCAAATAAGCACATGAAAAGATTTTCAACTATCTTTATTTGAAAACTAAACTATCATTAGTCACTAAGGATAATTAATGAAGTCTAAACCATCATTAGTCATTAGGAAAATGCAAGTTAAAACCACACACCTATTAGAATATCTAAATTTAAACTGAAAGGAATGACCATATCAAATGTTGGCAAGAATGTGTAGCAAATGGAACCCTCAACCAGTTTGGAAAACAGTTTGGCAGTTTCTAAAACAAAAACCAACCAAACAATAACAAGAGAAATGAAATCATATGTTTACACAAAGACTCATACATGAAGGTTCATAGAATCTTTATTGATGAAACAACCCAATGTCATCAACATGTGAATGGATAAACAAATTCTGGTATATCCATACAGTGGACTACTCCCCAGCAGGAAAAGAAATGGACTTTTCATGTGTATTTCAATGAATCACAAAATAATTATGCTGAGTGAAAGAGTACAAAAAAGAATGTGTATTGTATGTTTCCGTTTACGTAGAATTCTGGAAAATGCAAACTAATTTGTAGTAACAAAAAGCAGATATGTGGTTGCCTGGAGGTGGAGTGAGGAGGACAGGGCCAGGAGCAGGTGATTACAAAAGGGCATAAGGAAAGGGAAATGGGGCAGTGGAGGTCGGGGGTGGAGCTAGTGTCTAATAAGAGTGATTAGTATATCCCAGGCTTAGTGCCTGCCTGCAGTATCTCAATTAATCTATATAGCAATTCTGTCCAAGTACATATTGTTATTATCCCCGTTTGGTGATGAAACTCAGGCTTAGAGACTTTGGGATTTCATGGATCAATAAGATATCCCCCAAATCAGGGAGGGCACCCATACAGGTGTTGCAAACATCTATTTTCCTCGGTAAGGTCAGTGGGAAAAACTACCATCTACTGTCACCCTTATTTCATAAAAGAATGGACATGTTAACAATTAAAAGAAGGTTGAAAGGAAAGAGCCTCTGAATAAAGAACAATTTTTTTTTAAGAACACTTCTTTATGTTAAAAAAGGTTAGCTTTAGGGCTTCCCTGGTGGCGCAGTGGTTGAGAGTCCGCCTGCCGATGCAGGGGATGCGGGTTCGTGCCCCGGTCCGGGAAGATCCCACATGCCGCGGAGCGGCTGGGCCCGTGAGCCGTGGCCGCTGAGCCTGCGCGTCCGGAGCCTGTGCTCCGCAACGGGAGAGGCCACAACAGTGAGAGGCCCGCGTACCGCAAAAACAGCCAAAAAAAAAAAAAAAAAGGTTAGCTTTAAAAGAAACCATCACGTTGCCCTTAATTTCCTCATTTCCCCAGCAATCAAAGAAAAATTTAACATGAAATGGAGTAGGATGGGTTTACGGAGCCCCTACGGTAGACTACAGGGAAAGGAACTCAGGAGTACTGAGCAAAGCTTCGGTGAGGGGCAGAGGGGGGCATGCCACCATGGAGAGCCCCAAGCCCCCGCCCCCAGTACACACCTGGGCCAGCACTCAGGACAGAACCTGGGGAGGCCTCCAAACAAGATACCAGAGATGTCAGAGCTTGTATCCACACAAGGCATCTGCTCAGGCATCCTAGATAAATAGGATTTCAAACCTAGAATGTACCTGTGAGATCATGCTGCCCAACCCCTGACGTTGCTGAGAAAGAAATTCTGTCTCAGAGAAGTTAAACGGTTTCACAGAACCATGAGGCTGCCAGTCGCAAAGCCAGAATTCTAACTCCATCCTCCCAACCAGTACATTTTCCACCACATCACTGGTACCTGCCAGAGGACAAAACTCTGCAGAAAGGAAGCTATACTCTATATACGAGGGCATCTACCTGTAAAGGTGGAGTATGGTGGTTTACCTTCTCCAAGGTCCTGGAAGGACACACTTCCCGGGAAAAGAGACCCCCCCCACACACTTCCACAAACATGCATGAACAATCACCAGATCTTGAAGGTGCTGAGGACATACATGGTGAGAAGAACAAATGCCCCACCCAGGAGCCCCAGGAGTTGTCCCAGCATGGGGCGGTAGCCCATGGAGTTGGGACTCTGGGTTGAGGAGAGACTGCATGTTCCCCGAGCTCTGTCCCTGAGACCAGCACTCACTGGACATGCCGGTCAGAACTCAGGGGACACAGTGGGTTGACCTGTTCCATTTCCTGTCTTCCTAGTCCCCTTGAACCCAATGACATGTGACTCCCACTACTTGCCTAAAACTAATCCCACAGAGGTCATCAATTACCTTCAAATGGCCAAAGGCAAAGACCCCCTTTCAGTCCTCAATCGTCAGGACCTCTGCTCAGCACCCGAACACCTTTACATATGTGATTACATATTGTAAGCTGATGGCATCCCATCCACCCAAGAGCACGAGCCAAACAGTTCCGTTATCCTCGACTCCTGGCTCTGCTCTACGCTTCCTGTCCAGTCCCATCCTTTCTTCCACTGAAGCACCTCCTAACATTCCCGGCCCCTCTGGGAGCCCCGCGGCCCTCACCCAGACCCTTCTCATCGCTCCCCTGGACTTGGCCTCAGCTCCACTCTCTCCGCTTTTACCCTTCCCGGTCCTGCTCTCCAGGGCTGCTGGTCACTCTCTAAACAGGAGCCAGCAGACTGCAGTCAGACAAGGTGGGCCAGGCCCACCCATCACCTGCTCTTACATTTTTTAATGTTTATGCAGATTTCTGGACCCCACTAGCTAAACATTCTGGTTCAGTGGATCTGGGATCGAGCCTGGAATCTGCATTTAACAAACATCCACTGCACACAGCCCAGGAGTTCTCATGTAGGTTCTAATTGTAGGTCAAGGTCCACACCTTATGAAATTCTGCTCTAATAACTATGGGGTGAACCTGAAGTTCCTGAGACACCCCAGACATTGCCGTGCCTCTGCTCTCACATTTCTGTCTGCCTGGGGAGCCTTGACAAATGCTTTCTCTCTCAAGGCTCTGCATGAAGGCCACATCTTCCAGACGCCCGACCCCTACACCAGACAAGATGAGTCACCCCCTTCTCTGTCCTGCTCCATGAAGCACCTGGCCCTCTACCACACAGATGACGTGCATGCATGTCCGTCTCAGTAGCCACACGTGAGCTCTTCATGGGAGGCACTATTTCACTGCGCCCCCAGCTGTGGCAGAGAAGTCACTTGATCAGTATTCGATGAGTCAAGGAATGAACAGATGGACTTGCTCCAAATTGCCACATGACACAGTGCAAAATCAGGACTGGAGTCCCAACCACAGACACCCTGCTGGGTGACCTTCTTGCCCATCCATCAGCTTCGAGAACAGAGTGGTTCAGAGCAAGAGCTGGCCTGGGTGAGAATCCAGCTCCATAACTTGCTAGCTCTGCGACCTTGGGCAACTTGTGCAAGCTCTCCGAGCTTCGTTACATCATCTCTAAAATGAGAAAGATGACACTAATAACACCTACCTCATAGAGGTGCTCTGAGGCTTAAATGAAATAATCCACAGAAAGCTCTGCAGCACATCGGAAGCATTCAATACCTGTTAATTATGGTTGTTATTCCATCATCTTCCTTTGTCCACAACAGGCAAGTGCCCAAGGGGACAGGAAGCCTCAGCCTTCGACTAGGGAGGGAACAGCAGGGACTGTTCAGACTTGACTCTCAGGGTTGTCACTGGAATCCCACAGGAAATCACCAACCAAGGAAGCTCTGTCAAGTGACCCAGTACCCTAGGAAGAGGCAGACCCTGGAATTCCTAAAGTTCAGGGCCCCAGCTCCCAGGCCAACTCAAGAAATCCATCCCAAAAGATGCAACTAGAGATTATCATACTAAGTGAAGTAAGTCAGAAAGAGAAAGACGAATACCATATTATATCACTTACATGTGGAATCTAAACTATGCCACAAATGAACCTATCTATGAAACAGAAATAGACTCACAGACATAGAGAACAGACTTGTGGTTGCCAAAGGGGGGTGGGGAGGGATGGAGTGGGAGTTTAGGGTCAGTAGATGCAAACTATTACATATAGAATGGATAAACAACAAGGTCCTACTGTACAGCACAGGGAACTGTAGTCAATCTCCTGGGATAAACCATAATGGAAAAGAATATTAAAAAGAATGTATATATGTGTATAACTGAGTCACTTTGCTGTACAGCAGAAATTAACACAACATTGTCAATCAACTAGACTTCAATTAAAAAGAAAAAATAAATCCATCCCGCAACCATCCCATTCCCTGGAAGGTTACGGCAGTTGTTTCAGGAGACAGAGGACAGTGGGTGGAGAAAGTGGCAAGGGCTGGGACACACAGAGGATGCTGGCAGCAGGCGTCCAGGGCAGCAATGGACAGCACTGCACTTTTGTTGAGCCCTCGTCCATAAGCAGACACCGGGCAGATGCCAGCAGCCCCAGGGAGAGGGTTTGATGGAGATGCCGCAGGTGCCCACAGCGTGGACCTGCCATGCACAGAGAGCCACGTGGCACATCCTTATGTGGCAAATCCAGGATGACCTCTGGGGACTCAGAGACCAGATTACAGGTGACAGGGACCCCGTCTTAGAGCCCACAGGGCTACAGAATCAGAAAGACTTGAGAAGTGTTTGGCCTAAACACTCTTTTTAAGCCATTCTTCAGTTGCATGAACCAGAAACCTAGGAGTTGACCTTGACAGCTCTCTCTCCCTTAATCCCCCCAACCTGACCCTCCATCATAGAATGCCACCATTTTTTTTTCCTTCCGCTGCATTGAGTCTTCGTTTCTGTGCGCGGGCTTTCTCTAGTTGCAGAGAGCGGGGGCTACTCTTCGTTGTGGTGCGCGGGCTTCTCGTTGCAGTGGCTTCTCTTGTTTCAGAGCATGGGCTCTAGAGCGCAGGCTCAGTAGTTGTGGCGCACGGGCTTAGTTGCTCTGCGGCATGTGGGATCTTCCCGGACCAGGGCCCGAACCCATGTCCCCTGCACTGGCAGGTGGATTCTTAACCACTGCGCCACCAGGGAAGCCCAAGGCCACCATTTTTATCTCCCAAGAATCTCTGCTGTCAACTATCCCCAGCCCCAATCTCACCTACTCTGTTCGATTTGTTTTTGTTTTCCCATTGCACATAATGCTCCCCAGCATACTAGCTTACATGTTATTATGTTTACTGTCTGTCTCTCCCTCACTAAAATGTCAGCTCTATGAGGATAGGGATCTTTGCCTCTTTTGTTCACTGAAAAGTACCTGGCACAGAGTAGGTGCTCAGAAAATATTCATGGGCTGCTTCTCCATGACCACCATCTCCCGTCTGAACAACTACACTAGGCTTCCGTTGGGCCCACCGCTGCCCACTCTGGTCCATTTCCAGGCATCCCCCAGAGTGGTGTCTTCTCAAAATGCAAAGCTGATCATGTGCCTGCTCTGTGCTGTTGCCACCTGCATGCACAGGCTTCAGACACATCCATGGTTTCCCACAGCTCTTGGGCTGAAGTCCAATCCTCCTGACATGGTCCCCGCTGCGTGGCCTCTCTGCTTCCCTCCCTCCTCCCTCTCCCTGCTCCAGCCCCACTGGCCTCCCTTCAGCTCCACCCATTTGCCCCAGTGGCTCCCAGCACAGGGTCTGAGCCCAAGAAGATTCCCGTGCTCAGAACGGTCCTCCCTTTCTCCTTCAGCCCTCCTTGCTCATCCTTCAGCTCTCCTCTGACCCGGCTCTCCACCCTTCACAGGGTGAGGATCCCCTCAACGTAGGACCATCAAGCCGTCCCCTCCATGGCGCCTGTCACAGTTGCATTTTTATACCGGTTCATGGGTTCCGGTAGCATCTTTCTTCTTGACTATAGTGTCAGCTCCAGGAGGGCAGGACATCTTCAGTGCTCACTATTTTATCCCCAATGCCGAGCGGTGTGCAAGCACCTAACAGGCTCTCGATAAACATTTGTTGAATGAATAAATGAAGTAAGGAAACCAAGGCCCAGAGAATAGAAATGACTTCCTCACAGTGACACAGCCTGGAGACGACCGCACTGAGCTAGGAACACAAACCTCAAGGTTCTGCCCAGAATTAATTCCCTTTCTCTTCGGCAGAGGAGTGACAATGGCACCCCAGCAAGCAGACTGTGGCCACCCAGCACAACCAGACAGGGGGATGGTACTCAGGCCTGTTTGAGGCCCTTTCTGGAAAAATAGCTCCAGGCAGTCAAGACAGAAGGTCGGTATTTTGGAGAATACTTCACACTAAATTCCCTTCTTGGAGATTACAATTCCCATCTGCATACCGAAGGCTCTGAAAATTCCCCAGGTCCCAAAGAAATGGTTAACAACAAGCAGAGAGAAACATTTCTGCACATGACCAGTCCACAGGTCCTGAAAGCAGGTCCCCTTGAAGGTCAGCTCCAGGCACAAACCAAGTGGACATTCATTCTTCCAAAAAACATTTACCAAAGACGCAGTGCCTAGTATGTGCCAGGCTCCAAAGCAACCACAGAGGGAGAGACAAGCAAGGCCCCTGTCTTCAGGGAGCTTACGTTCTAGGATGGAAGATGCCAAGTACAAAACCAATTAAACAATAAAATCATCCTTGACCACAGATTGAAATCACAGTAAGTGCAATAAAACGGAGGACGGCAGCGGTTGACTGCCAGGCAGAGTTCTGAGGAGGTGACCACAGAGCTGACAGCTTGAGGCCCTGGGGCCAGTTTGACAGGAAGACCAGGGTCAAACCTTCCAAGCTCCTACTAATCCTGTCCTTTTGCTGTGAGTCCACTTGAGGCAAATTCTAGTGCCCCTGGCATTTCCACATGCCCCTTCGGCAATCACCCAAGTGAGAAACCACAGGTCTCTCTCCAGATTGTGACTTAAGGAGAGTGACGGGGCGGGGCGGCGATACAACGGACTTAGTAATAATCGTGCTGGCAAGGCCAGGCTGGTGAGTTGGGCCCTGTAATGCAAAACTTTCCACAAAGACATTGGCTGGGGCGGGGGGGGGGGGGGGGGGCTCGGTGTTGCCACATTCCAAAATCATTGCTCCTGGATAGAAAGCCACACGCAGAAATGAATGTGCCCCTTCCCAGGCATGATCTCGAAAACCCAGCAAGATGAATGTGTAATACCTCCCTGAATGTGCTCGAATGCTTCTGGAGAGCAAAAGAATTTCTTAAATAGAAAATAATTGTTATGGGGCCATTATTATTAATTCAAGATGTGTCAAATGACATTGAGGTGTTCCAGTTAATGTTCTGTCATTACTCTCATCTTTTAGAGAGTATAAAAATGAGCGTTCATCTGATGACCTGGAGGCCCACACCTATTTCCCTCATAATCTCTCACGACCATCCTCCCGGAATTCTCCAACCTTGAGTTTTCAAGAGCATAGCCCTCAGGCTGAGGAGTCAACATCCAGGGCTTGGAATGGTCCGAGGCTACTGAAACGTTAAGTGACCTTCTCCAGGGGGTTGGCAGAGGGAGCTGTGCCATCCGAGAGCTGCCCCTCACAGGCACTCATTGCGTGCAATCCCTCTGTCTTGCACGGAACAATGAGGGGAGAATTGGCTGCTGCGTCCAGGATCCCAGCCCGGAAGCTTGCCCTGGTTGACCCTCACAGTGGAGTGTGAAATGTTTCCCAAAATTTAGAGGAAACACCGGGTGCTGCAGGAAACAGCAGCGGGAAAATAAGGTTTGCCTGACCCCTTGTGGCGTGTGGCTCTCAAAGCCCTCTCTTGGCTGTCCAGAGAGGGCGGGAAGAAGACTGGGTTCAGTGTGAACGCGGGCTTGCGGTGGGTTGAATAGTGGACCCCCCAAAGATACGTTCCCCCAGTGTGACCGTATTTGGAAAAAGGGTCTTTTCAGATGGATTGGAGATTTTAAGATGAGAGCATCTTGGATGACCTGGGCTGTGCCCTAAGTCCAATGGACAAGTGTCCTTATAACAGACAGGAGAAGACACAGACACACAGAGGAGATGGCTGTGTGAAGATGGAGCCAGAGATTGGGTTACATGGCTATGAGCCAAGGAACACCAAGCATGGCCAGCAGCCACCAGGAGCTGGGAGAGAGTCTCACTCAGAGCCCAGAAAGAACCAACCTTAATTTCAGACTTCTGACTTCCCGAACTACGAGAGAATAAATTTCTGTTGTTTGAAGCCACCAAGTGTGGAGTAATTTGTTATAGCAGTCCTGGGACATGAATACAGTGCCTTTTATGTTCAAGATGGGGTTGAGCTTTAGCAGGCCTCAAAGTCGGTGGTTTCCAAACGCTGGGTTTTGGAGAGAGTGCATCAGAACCACCCAGGGCTCTCGTTAAAACAGATTCCTGGTTCTGGTTAGATCCCTGTGGTGGAGGCTCTGGATGGAATCTGTACATTTAACAAGTGGTCCCCAGTCAATCCTCCTGCACAACCTGTTCTGGGAGCTGCTGCTCAGAACAACTCAGGGATAACCTTTGTGGTCGTTATTAGCGCTGTTCACTGAATATTTCTAGCTCTTTACCTTCGAAACACAGGACAGGATTGTACTTCCTGCCCCCCACCCCACCCCCATGAGTCACTTCCAGGCTGAACATTTCACTGCCAGTGCAAGACCCTGTGGAGCTCTTTTCCTGCAGTGTTTGGAAGGGGGGCAGCTCCATCAGCTGGGCCCCTGCGTGGCTGAGCAGAGCCCCCTGCCTATGTGTAATGCCAACATACATCTCAGGTTTTAAGGCCACTGAATCGTCAGGTTGTTTGTCACTGCAGCATAGCCTGGCCTGCCCTGACTGACCTCAACATGGGAATGTTTAATTTCAACTTCAGGTCACTCACCCTAAGGCATAACTTGGATACAGATACATTTTTTGAGCTTTGGGAACAATTTGCTTAACACGCCTCAGGCTCATCATAGCGAACACTTCTCGTATTTTGGGGGACACTGAACTGAACTAACTCAGTATTAACTCCTGAACAAACTCCAGAGCTTGTTTTTCTTGCTATTTTCTTAATTCTCTAAAACTAGGAATTTTCTAGCCAGTATCAAACTTTACTGTGTACGTGAGTCACCTCAGGATCTTGTTAAAATACTGTATTAAAATTCAGTTGTCCAGGGGCTTCCCTGGTGGCGCAGTGGTTGGGAGTCCACCTGCCGGTGCAGGGGACACGGGTTCGTGCCCCGGTCCGGGAGGATCCCATGTGCCGCGGAGCGGCTGGGCCTGTGGGTCATGGCCACTGGGCCTGTGTGTCCGGAGCCTGTGCTCCGCGGCGGGAGAGGCCACGGCAGTGAGAGGCCCGCGTACCGCAAAAAAAAAAAAAAAAATTCAGTTGTCCAGGATGAGTTACATAGTTCTAACCAACTCTCAGGTGATGCCAGTTCTGCTGGTCTATGGAGTAGCAAGATTTTAGGTAAAGTGTTTCTACAAAATTAACTACTGAACTAACAGTTAAATTAATTGCATGACATCCATAATTATAATAGCCTATATACGTAAAGCCATCCATAGTTTCACACGTGTCCAATTTCAGCCTCGTGATAGCCCTGTCTGTAAGGGAGACCAAGCAGATATTCTTACACCCATTTTGCAGACGAGAAAAATAAAAGCTAAGAGACATTAAGAGACTTCCTTGGGGTCATGTAGCTAGGGAATGCCAAAAGTCAGACTAGAGCACAAATCATGTTTATGCTCTACCACTGCCTATTAATAGTCCTCAAGATTTCATCAGCATTTGAATGCTAAGCAAGATTCTAAACATTGTGTGTGTGTGTGGGGGGGGCGGTTGGAAATCACTTCAAATTCAAATTCTTTGGCCGCTTCAACCTAACCCCTGAGTTAACACACCACTTTGGCTTTGGGATGTCCTCTTTCACGGGGAAAACACTGCCATCTGGTGGAATTTTAGAGCATTAATTTTTAGGACACTTAAGTCTGGGTTACATGCTTGCAATTTGGACTTCATAGCTCCAGTTCTTTGAGTCAACACGAATGCTAGACTCTGTGTAAGAGATCCAGACATGGCTTAAGCTGTGGTCCTCACCTTCTAGGAGCTCTTGAGGCAGATTCAGAGACATAACTTTCTACCTGAAACAACTTGTTCATAGTGCAGCCTGTGATCAGAAGATAAGGGTAAGTTTTAACCTCTGTTAGTTGTGTGGCCTTGAGCACGGCACTTGACTTCTTGGATCCTTAGTGTCCTTATCTATAAAAAGAGGATAAAAATGGGCTTGCCTTTCTGGATCACTGGGATGAAGATCTGAGATTTGTTTGAAAAGCCAACAGGACTTGAGAATGGAGATGTTACAGGAATGGAGAAAGTCACGATTCCATGATGGAGCCACGATGCTGAGCTTGGTGCACAGGGATAATGGCAGTGCCACAGCAGAGAGGAAAGCTGACAGCTGATTTAAGGGAGAAGATGACAACTTTAGATTTACTTATGAGTCTGAAAAGACACCAGGACGCTATGTGGCAATACCCAAAGCAGTTGGAAAGAGATGCAAAGTGAAGATACAGATTTGGAAAGGCAGGAGAATGCAGGGGTCAGGTGCACAGGTCTGGAGCCAACATCCTAGTTTTAACTCTCAAGTCCATTACTTCCTAGCTGTGATCCCAGCAGGCTTTTGAACTTCTCAGTGTCTCAGACAGGGCACCTATAAAATGAAAATAGTGGCTGCTGTGAGAATGCAGAGAATCTGTGCAGGTACATGGGTTATAACATCTATTCAGTGCTTTCTGTTCCCTGGAATATAAACCTCCATGAGGTCAGGACTTTGCATTTATTTCTGTCCCCTGGTGTGGAATAGGCATTCAGTCGTCACTGAATAAGTGAGTGAATAAATGAATGAATTAAATAATTGCCACAGGACTGGTGAACAGAGGACCTGTTTGAGGGAGAGTCTGAAAGGGAAACCAGAAGGTTGGGCTCAGTTGTTGCCCAGATTTAGGGGCTGAAGGCCACACTCTAACTGTGTTCTTTTTAGAAGTGTAACATGGAGGTTCTTCCCTGTAAAGGACTAGATTAGTGGTTCTCAACAGGGGTAATGTCTAGAAGGAGACATTTTTGGTTTTTGAAATTGGTGGGAGTGGAGAAAGTGTGACTGGTATCCAGTGGATAGAGGTCCAGGATGCTGCTAAACATCCTGCAGTGCATGGGACAACCCCACAATGAAGAGTTACCTGCCCCCAAATGTCAACAGTGCAGATGGTGAGAAACCCTCAGCTAGATTTAGGAGTCTAAAAGATGATTCTGATCCCAAATGTGTTTCTCACTAGCTCTGTAGCTTTATCAGTCAAATCCTTGATCTCCCTGAGTTCGCTTCTTTATCTGTAAAATGGGAACATTAATACCAACTGAGGGTTGTGATGAGGAACACAACGGTGTATTCACAGCCCCTGGCACACAGCAGGGCTGTGTTGAATCTATCAATACCGCTGTGATTAGTCATTACTCTCACGCAAAGGGATGCATAACACAGATAAAAGCTCCTCTCTTGGGTGAATGACTGAGGCCGAATCCTGCTTATAGAGCTTGATCTGTGTCACTTTGAAGGTCAACTTCACTCACTCTGAGCCCCCACCATTTACACAGAGAGCAATCATGCTCATACTGGTCTGGTTCCTCCCTCCATCGGCACTGAGGATGAGAAAAGCAGTGCAGAGTCCAGATGACCCCAGACTTGCCACCAGAGCGAAAAAAAGCTGAGGGTCCTCTCTCTACAGTCAGCTCATACCCAGCCTGTAACCTTGACCCAGGCCTGACCCAGGCAAAAGTTAGCCAGACTGAGTTCCCCATCTCGACGGTCTGCCCAATAGAGCAGCTTCCGGAAGAGGCATGACTTGCATACCACAGAAATTGCCAAACATGACTAAAAACATAAAAGACCTGTCTCCATGGTAAAAAAGAAAAAAAAGAAATCTGTGTAGATTCTCGGGAAGACCGCACGTTAGTTACATGTTGCTGTTAATGAGTGTGCAGGTAGCTGGCCTGGTGTGTGAGTTACATGCATGGACCTTCCTGCTTCCCTGAACACACTCACATAGCCTCCCTAACACTCAGAGTCCAGATCCCGGCCGCCCTTTCTCTGCCTGCTTCACTGTGGTTTACAGGTGACTCTGGCCCGACCGACCTCACCTGAGGACAGAGACTCAAGCATCAGTTCTTTCCTCTGCCCTGAAGATCTCATGAAAGATGGAAGGGTGCGGGATAGGGATTAGGAGTTTGGACAGGAACACGGAAAGAGAGAGAGTGGGGAAGAAATAAGGAATAGGTATGAATAAAATAAGAGAAAAATAAAATAAGAATTAGGTAATAGGATTGCCGAGAAAGAATAGAGCTCCTCAGTGGATAATAATAGCTACCATTTCCTGAGCACTTACTTTATACCAGGCACTGTGTGAGTGTTCATTGTTCAATCCTCCAACACTCCTGTGAGTTCAGTTTAAGGATGCCCATTTTACAGAAGTCTAGTAAAGTGTGCTCTGAAGATTACGTTGCCTCAGATCAGCTCAATCCCGGTCTAATCAATAAATATGACCCTGGGGTAGAATGTGAAGTGGCTTCAAAGGAAGACCTGCCTTACAGGAAATCCTCCCCACCAGGCACTTGTGTGTGTGTGTGTGTGTGTGTATGTGTGTGTGTGTGTGTGTGTGTGATGGGGGAGAGGATGCGGAAGACAGGTTTTTTCTTCCACTTGGATGACTGGGGATGGGGAACCCCTCTGGTATTTACTGGGCAAGTCAAAAATGCTAAACATCCTACGTTGTAAAGACAAGACTCTGGTTGAGAAACAGTGGAACTTTCTGACCCTCAGCTCCTCCACCTCTACAGTGTAAACAATACCACCTGCATTATCACGTTACAAGGAGGATTAAATGACCATGACATCTGGAAGGCACCAGCTCCCACAGTGCAGCAGACGCTGTCAGAGCTCCAGCCACACCCTTGGGCTACGTCCCATTTCTGAGCTGGCTGGCTTCACCTCCACCTGCCAGCATCTGCATCTTTCTTTAGGAGAACCGTGAAAGCACCCTCTACCCTTCCTGGACAAGGCAAACTTGGGGCATACCATGCCCTCAACGAGTGAGCAGCACGAGCTGGTGTTTAAATGCCCCGGCTACCTCATCCCTCAGAGGGAGAAGTCGGAGGCTGGAGCTCTGCACTGTTTCCCGAGTTCTCCAGTAGGACTAACCTCCGGTTCCCTGCAGTGGTGACAGCATCCTTTCCTCCTCTGTCTTACTCCACCCCCAGGCTTCCTGAGACCACCTCCCAACTAATCCATTTGCTCTCAAATCCCTGTCTCTGGTTGCTCCTTGGGGAAACACTATCTAAGACACACACCAAAGAGTTAAATATTAGTCCCTTTCCTCTGTGCCCTTGTTGGTTTACATGACTTTTCAGCCTAAAGCTCCCATCTTGAGAGGGTGCGTGTCTTCTTGCGTGGGTCCTGTTCACGCTAATAACTGTGTCCTGTGAATTATGTTAGTTCCTCTCTCTGGCTCATTAGCAACATTATTAAAAATCGAGTGGGGAGGGTGGCCCATTAAACCCCACACACTGAAAATAATTCTTTCCCAGACAATGTGAGCACTGCTTCGGGACTAATTTCTGCTTTGGGACTGAGAACCCCCCAGCCAGGAGAAGAGCGGGCTCTTGTGGGATAACAGCGAGACCCCGTGCAGGGCCCGGGCACCTGCAAGGGCTGTGTCTGGGGAGGCATCCACTGCCCCCGCATTCATGACAACCTGCGCTGGCCAAGCGGTCCCTCCGGAACACAGCAGTGCTAGAGGCTGGCCGAGGGGACACACAGGAGGAAGGTGAGCGACCCTGCCCTCAGGAAAGGAGACAAAGCTCAGGCCAAAGGGACACCAAGCCACAATGCAATCCCAAAGCCACCAGTTCTCGGTGAGTTCCAAGCGGGTAGCACAAGCTGCAATAAAGAAGGGCTGGTTTTGCAGCTGGTCCTTCGTCCCTTGAATTTACACCTACCTTGCTTTCATTCCCTCCCCAGGACCATTCTATTTCTTCCGAGTTGATGTCCCTTATGGGGAAGTGAAGTCACATCCAAAAGGTTTGGGAAATGTCCTGAAGAAATACGTATTTTCCACGTCACCTGCATTTCTCTCATGCTGATGGCAAGACCTCATCACTGCAACGCCACCCCCGGGGACCTCTCAGCCCTTGTTGCTCAGGGCCAAAGCTGGCATCCTGCATTGACATATTTTGCTACTTAACCCCTGGGGGCTTTAGTCTTGCCTCTGTGTGTCCATGAGTAAGGCACTTGGGCTGTCTGTCTCAGATTCCACAACGGCAAAGTAGTTATAACAATAACCACTTCAGAGCTGAGATGTGAGGTTTAAATGAGATCATGCATGGAAGGAACCGACACGAGCTCCTGGTAAGCAGCATGCAATTAATAACTATGAGCCAGGAATCGGAAACAGTAGTTATAGCAAGAGAACAGTGGGTGGTGAAGAGCTTGGGCTCCAACGATGCCCGCACTTCCCTAACAGCTACACAAAGCTCTTCACACAGCGCATGCTCAATAAATCTTTTCATGAAATAACTAGTAAACCAAGCCAGGCCAAAGATACTGTTTAAAGCTGTTGTTTATTGAGCACTTATCAGATTCCAGTTCCTGTGCTGAGCACGTCATACAGATTTCCTAATTTGTTCCGTTTATATTTTTCCCTATTTCTGAGGTTTCCGTCTGGGTGGAGCTAGCTCCACCCACAGAAACACTGAGGCTCTCTCCATCCCCTCACTCCTTTAGGGCGCGTCTCATCTGATTGGCGAGTTGGAAGGAGAAACTGGGCATGCGCCAAAGGCCCTCTTCCCACCAACCTCCGTCCTTTTGGGGGGTCGCTCCTTTGCTCTTCCATCCTTTGAGTTTAACTGGGGCTGAACAGGTCCATGGATGCTGGTGGCCAGATAAAGCTGTCAGTTCTGGGGCTCAGTGTTAGGAAATCCTCTGGCCTTGTAAATACAAGCTATGTGTTACCTGGCCTTTATCAGTAATAAAGGTGATTTGGGGCCTCCCTATAAGGACTCTTTTGTTTTCTTCGGGAGTTGGTTCAGACCCATATGGAGACTCTCTATTCAACCTTAACATAATCCCTGCACCAACCCCGTGATGTAGATGCAGGTAATATTATCCTTTTCTTTTTTTTTTTTTTAATAGAGGGGTTAAGTCACTTGCCCAAGGTCACACATATAGATGAGCTAGGATTCAGACTCGGGTGTTTTTGACCCCAAAGAATGGCTCTTACCTATGCTGTACCCCTCAGTGGAAAGTTTCTGTGCCCCCTATCACTAGCAGAAAAATGGATTTTCAGTCTCATGAGAAGAGAGAAAAGAGGACCATTAGGGTTCTCTCCACAGGGGACCCTGACCCGGACTTGCCAGACCGGCTTCCCAAGGTAGGCCTTGCTGACCCGCCATGTCTGTTGGCTTGGCCCACTGGCTGGGCCTTACCTGTAGCTTCCCTCTCACCCTCAGGAGTTTTGCCCATCATCATATTTGCTTCTCTCCACTTTTTCATTGTTTGGCAAAAATATCCCAAGCCCTCAAGGACATGTAGTTCCAAGACAGTCCTCCACGAGCATGTTTGTTTCTCCTGCTTGGCTCTTTTACTTTTCCTTCACTTATTCCTGAATGCTCTCAGGATGACTGGAATTTCAGAACCCATTCACTTTCCGAATGACTTGTTGGCACTGCTATGTGGCACCGTGATCAGGAACAGAATGTGCCCTCATCTCTTTCCTGTGCAAGCTCTCCTTTGGTGCACTGGCAGCTCTTCTCACATGCTCCCATTCTGCTGGGTGTCTCCAGAGGCAAGGAATTTAGCATCTGGAAGGGACTCTGCCTCTTCCTCATTTCCCTCTACTTCTTTCTCAAATAACAGCTTAGTTTCCTGCATCTGAAAAATAGTGCCTAGTTGTAAACTCCAAGGACTTGGAACTGAAAGCCCTACTGCTCTAATATAGATGAGGAATTAAGGCACAGAGAGGTTAAGGGATTTGCCTAAGGTCACACAGTGAACAAATAGCTGAGCTGAGCCAGACTAACTCTCAGTCTCACGATTCTCAGTCCAGTTCCCATCCCGGCATGCCATTTGGTTGAATTGATCCATGGGCTTAAGGACCACATAATTGAATGAAGCTGTTACATCCCATTCCCCACCTTACTGAAAGCTGAGTTCTGTTGGATCTGTCCATTAGGGTCAGACCCCACCTCCTGCCTCTCTGCCTTACTTTTCAGGCTCACTTTTCTTACTATTGTGCAAAGTCAGTTCCTGCCCCGGGGACCTGACTGACGGTCCCGTCAGATGGAATACTCTTCCTAGCTCTTTGCATAGCTCCTCAGATCACTCAGGTCTCTGCTCTAAAGTCCCATCTTACCTAGACTTGTCCCTTCTTTCCTAACACTTCCTATGCCTCCTACCCCTCTCTCCGTTTTTCAGAGCACTGATTGATTACTCTCTGAAACATCGTCCGTGCTTGTTCTCTTGTTTTTGTCCACCTCCCACACAGAAATGTGAATTCCGTGAACGCAGGGACTTTGCCTTGCTGTATCCCCAGCATCTGGCACTCAGTAGATGATCAATAGATAATGAATTTGTCTGTTATTACTATATTATTGATTAGTAGTCTTTAGAACCAAAATATAGCACCAAGCATAGGGTGGCAGGCAACCAGGTGGCTGCCGTGAGACACAGGAGCGCGGCAGTGCTTTCCTGAGTAGACCTAGATTCCAACACTCTGCAGGGCACAGCACATCTGGCTCCTGAGCGGGGAGGAACCTCCACAGAGCAGGGCCACATCTCCTCCAATGCCAGGTCAATGAGCTAAAACACAGGAACGCGGCCAGAACTTCAAGCAGCCCAGGAAGGATTAAGGCGCTTTTTCCTACACCCTATTTTTACCAGATAACAGATTCTCTCCATGATGAGATGCCCACTGCCTGGGACCCCACCCCTCACTAGGGCCCCACGCCCCACCAGACCACATGGCTGCCCTTAGAAATGCATATCATTGATGGTCACTCCGTCTTCCATCTGCAAAGATAAGAAGGTAACTGGCACCTTTAGATGAGGGGCCTGGTTAACCCAGGAGTCAGCAGAGAAGAACGATCTGCCTCTGATCATGGAATTTGGAATATCAGCGCTAAGTGCGGGTAGGGGGGTATCTTCAGGCCCAGTGGTCCCTTTCTGTGACCTGTGACATCACGAACCACTGGAAGCCACAGAAATCCTTCTCCTACCTCATGAACCCCTCAGTCAAGTGAGGAGGGAGTCACCACACCAAGGTGACCTCACGTTTTCTGTTCTTACACTCTCATTGAGATGCTCAGTGGCAGCCCAGTTTTTTTCCTGCCCTTGGCCCAAGCCAGGAACATCTCTGTATGTGAAGAGACTGCGTTTACTCTACAGGGTGACCCGAGTACCCTAAAATGCCCTTGGAGCTGCCCAATTCTGCTTAAAGATGGCTTCAGTATTTATGCTTTATTACATATTATTATTATTATTATAATCAATGGTTAGCATTAATAATATTATATGCTAGGCACTGTTTTAAGTATATTACTTGTATTAATTAATTTAATTCTCACAAGGCCCTATGAGATAAGCAGTATTATTACATCCATTTTCAGGTATGGAAATTGAGACACAAAATGATTAATTTGCACAAGATTCTGCAGCTACTAAATGGTAGAAAAGGGATTTTCAACAAGCCATCTGGCTCTGTAGCTGCATACTCTTAAGTTTTTAAGGCTATGAATTTTCTTCTTATTTCAGCTTTAGCTATATTCCTCACCTCAGTTTGTACATTTTTCATTGTAATAATTTTCTAAATGTTATAAAACTTCAGTTTTGACGTTATTGTTAACCTAACAGTAGTTTAGAAAAGAGTTTTAAGTTTTTCAAGTGATTTAAGGTTTTTTTCTTTTTGTTTGTTCTTATGAGTTAGAAGTCTCTGATTGCAAGGAAAAACCTCCAGCTGACTTAGTAAAAGAGAATTTTTTCTAAGGATATAAGGCTTGGTGTACTCCAAGGGCAAGAGTGCAAGTGAAACGTTTTAACAGACACAAACCAGTGAGTGGGAAGTCATCGGGAGCCTCTCTCCATGTCTAATCTCTACTTCCTCCTGTGCATCTATTTCATTCTCTTTTGTGCCAACCTATTTCTTCTGTCTTAAATTCACATGGCTGCTCATGATCACTCAAATTCTCAAATTTGTTGATTACAGGTCCAGCCACCTGAGAGATGATATTCCCCTCTCTGTGCCTCAATTATAAATTCTCAAGAATTTTGGCCCATCTGGCTCAGGTGTCCAAAAATGAATCAATCAATCAAAGCCTGTGAGGTAGGGTTAAATTGCAATAAGCGGTTGTTGGAAGCCCAAAGCTGGGAGACATAGTTTTGGGAAATGGGGGATGAGTAGTTGTGACCAGATTGGACACTCAAAAAGGTATTCAATACTGTTTATTTTCTTATTTATTTCTGGGTTTACTATATTGTGGACAGAAAATATATTCTGTCTTATTTCTGTCTTTAGCAATTTATAGAAATTTTCTCAATTATGGCTTTTTTTCTTATTTACTTTTATAGAAGAAAACGTGGTAAAGTTTCCTACTGACACTGTGTTTGTCAATTTTTTACTATATTTTAATGCTATATTGTTTGGCACATAAAGTTTCAAATATATTGCGTTCAGTTTAAGAAGTATATTCTTCTTCTCTTGGATGCTTAGAAGTCATAGACTCTCAGGGTTGGAAGAGAGCTTAAATGTCATTTAGATCATTCCTCCTTCAGAACCTTGACTGCTCTTCCTAACATTCCAGCATTCCCCTAAGTGGCCATTCAGCCATGTCCTTTCCCCCAGCCCAGGAAGCCCACTCCACTATTGGTCTGCTCTGACAACCAGAAAGTTCCTTCTCAATGAACTGGACTCTACCTTCTTGGTCTCAATTCTAACATTGAGCATCCTGTCCCATACAGCATCCCTTCACATTTTTCAGATCAGTTTCTAGAAACACAAAACCAGACCCCTCTTTCTGGATGTCTTTTCTGATAGCTTCAAATGTACTAAACATATCACAAATTCTGAAATGCCCACTGGGAAAGAAATACTTTAAACCTAAAAATCTTCTTTTCTCTGCCCCTCACTTTATGAGGGATCCTTTAAAAAGTTAGACTATGTTTTCTTTGCTTTAGTTTCCCCTCACTACTCACTAGAGACACAGAACCCTAGGTTAGAACTACATCACAAGTTAGCTGTCACACAAGGTCAGTGGCCCAGGAGACTGAGCTCAGGGTTTAGAGATGACTCTGCAGGCTATTCACTTGAGTCCAGCCTGGTTCTGAGGACACAGAAGCCCTTATGGTTTCTCTGAGCATACCCATGATGGGCAGATGGCTATTCTGCCTGCCTCTCCATAGGCTGAGGGTTCCAATTTCATGAGACACTCCAGGACCAGAGGGAGACCCAGATCTCAGCTCTAATCTTCACAGTTTGGAGAGTCTGAACCTTATGAAAGGTCATGGACCTCTTTGACAATTTGATTAAATCTTAGAATGCTCTCCCTAGAAGAAAATCTCACAGGTGTGTACATAGCTGCTGGCATGCTGTAAAGCCCATCCGTAGTCACCAGGCTAAGAATCCCTGGTGTAGAGAGTGAACCCTCTGATTGGACTTGCTCCAGGAATAAATCAGACTTAAGGGCTAAGGAAAAAGTCAGAGCCACACAGAAGTCACTTTATTTTTTAATCATCTCATGTGATTCGAAAGCTGATATCTTTGTTTGAAGGGAAGGGGTCTGAGAGAGAGTGAAGGGTGACATTTAAAAGACACCTGCATACAGTTCTCAACCAGCTATTTTATTTTCTTTACATCTGTCTCATGATATGGAGAATCTAACAGTATTTCCATTTCCTTGGTAATTTGGAAGTTCAATCTAAAACATAGATTCTCAGAACAATATTGGTCTGCAAACAGCAAGAAATGTCCCCTCTCTCCAATTATGGTCTTCCTTGGCTTTCAGCAAGCCCTGGGTTGCCCCTCCCATATATCTGGCAACCACATTTTCTGATCCACGTACACTGGGATAAACTATCCAAAATCAGAGGCAGCCAGAGGTGTTGGAAGTCCATGGGCAGGGTAGGCAGGGTATCCCACCCAGCACTGCAATGCCAAGTTTTGGATATCACAAGATTGAACTCTGAGAAATTTTACATTTTTTTTGTGTGTGTGTGGTACGCGGGCCTCTCACTGTTGTGGCCTCTCCCCTTGCGAAGCACAGGCTCCAGACGCACAGGCTCAGCAGCCATGGCTCACGGGCCCAGCCGCTCCGCGGCATGTGGGATCTTCCCAAACCGGGGCACGAACCTGTGTCCCCTGCATCGGCAGGCAGACTCTCAACCACTGCGCCACCAGGGAAGCCCCAATTTTACATTTTTCTATTGGATTGGTGGATCTTCATCCTTTGGTGGTCACTAATGCTTCTGAAAATCTGATAAAGCTACACACCCCTTCATAAAAAATATACAATGTACACAGAAACAAACATTTGTAACCATTTTCAAGGGATTCACAACTTCCCTAAAGCTTATCCATGAATGCTCTAGAGCTGCACCATCCAAGATGGTAGCCACAACCCCCATGTGGCTACTGAGCCCTTGAAGTGTGGCTAGTTGGAATTGAGATACACCAGAGTATAAAATGCATACTGATATTCAAAGACTTAGAATGAAAAAAAGAATGTAAATTATCTCATTAATAATTTTATATGATTGCGAATTGAAATGATATTTTGATATATTAAATTAAATTAAATAAATTATTAAAATTAATTTCACCTGTTTCACAGCCTTAGGAGATTCTGGAGTCCCAAATTACAGATATTTGCTTTAGCTTCTGCCCCACCATATTCCCTACTGCCCCGTTTCCTGATGTCGTCAAGGTGGCTGTGCTAGGCAGGGCTCCCTAGGCCATACCTCTACCCTTTCCCTTCCTCATCAACCTCGCCCAGGGCTGAAAGGAGGCTTGGGAACAGGTAGGGACCTTCCTAAGGAGAAGGCCCCTGATCAGGCACTAGGAAGATGTCACAGCCTCTTGGCAGACACAGAGCACTGAGCCTCCAGTTGTGGCCAGGGACCTTTCAGCATGAGAAATGTGCCAGGGCCAAAGTTTTGCACTTCCTGCCAGCCCACCAGCCTCAGATGAAAATCCTGAAGCCTAGATTCTAGGGGTCACAGCTCCTAAAGACCTGGGCCCAGCTGGCCATATAAAGAATGATGCTTCCATGTCCCCCGGTATACATGAAGACCATGCAGTGTTTTCCACCACAGCCTTTGGACGTATTCTAGTTCCCGGCAATGTCAGCTACTAAGACCCAGAAATGCCATCTAGTTCAAACCCTCATCTTACAGATGGAGAAACTAAGACTCAGATGGGTTGAGTGACTTGCCTGGCCACACCACTGCTCAGTAATATCCGCAGGATCTAGCACAGAGCCTGGCTCAGTAAATACATGTACCATGAATGAGTAAATAATTGCTCTGGGGAAGTAAACAGACGTCTTGCTGCACAGGTCAGTGCGCATTTTTTTACCCCACTGACATCCTACCCTCACCCCTCTTTGGAAAATAGAGAATTTGTTTACCTTGTTGATGACCACAGGGGAAGTATGCAGGAGAAAAACATAAGAAGCTAAACAGGATTTGAAAGGAGAGATTTGACCTGTGAGTGATCATTAGCTCCAATCATCCTTCCCTCCTCCACAGGGATTTTAGGGTCTCTGTAAACCCTAGGTACTCTCACCTCCAGACATGACATCCCACTGCTTACCAAACATATTCAAATGCTCCCATAGCCTACTCAAAATTTATACCTGACTATTTGAGTTGATGTGCAATTAGTTATTGATGTATGTTATGATTTATAGACATTTAATTAAAACATTAACTTTAATATTTGGGTGTGTTGTCATTGTTGTTATTGTTAAGTCTCAAACATTTTCATAGGACTTCGCGAAACTCAGACCCCAAAGGCAGGGCAGCTATTCACCTGGTGACTCCAGTACAGCTGTACTGTTGTTGACCTCTGGTACACTTCTAATTGGCCAGTTCCCATGCCTGCCAGATGTTAAGTCTTTGAACATTACCTGTGCTCAAGGATAAAATAGCCCTGTGTTCCATGAGCTTACTTTGTCATTGGATAAGCAATAAACTTAATTAACAGTCTCAGTTTGTTCTTTCACAGAAGGAAAGAACAAGTCATATGGGTCTTAAAGAGTAACAACAGATTCCAAAAATCAGAGGTCCACGTGGGCCCCACCCTCACTGAGGATGACTCACCTGCCAGAAGCAGGATCCCACAGCCATTGACCACACTAATGTTTAAGCTGCTCACTAAAAATGATAATCAACGAACACATACACAGCACTTCAGGGTTTGTAATTTCACATACATATTTTTGCTAATAGGGTGGTGGAGAACATGATGGTGCAAATGCTCTCCCACCACTCAGAAACTGGAGTCCTAGTGCATCTGGGCCCCTCCTCAGCTGCCAGGAAGACCACATAATCCCACATCTGGTTCATCTAAGGCATGGGGCTGTGGAGGGGAGGTGTGCCCTGAGGCCACGTAGACCCCATTCCTAGCAGCATGGACATCTTCTGAAAGGTCATTAGAAATGCAAAATCCCAGGCCCCACCCCAAATCTACTGAATCAGAATCTGAAGCCCAGGTGATTCATTCATACTTTAAAAATTTGAGAAACACTGCTCTGATAGATATAGTGGTGGGGTTGAGGTCTGGAGAACTGGGTTTGCATCCCAGCTCAGCCACTTACTAGCTGCATCATCTTGGAAAATTTACTTATATCTGAGCTTCAGCATCCTCAGCTAAACAACTAAAAACAATTATAATGCCATTCTCCAATCTCTTATGAGGATTATTGGAGCATGTACGTAGAAGTGTTTTGTAATGTATTAGGTGCCAGATAAATGTAACATTCCATTTCTTTCCACTGTATGCATTTTTTCAAGTAACTCCAATGCTCTATGGGCCAAGAGGACAGCACCCTATTTCCCTTTTGACGTGAGGCTAGAGCACGGTCACATTGAAATGATAGCAGCTGCACCCATAGCTGCTCCTCCTTGGACATGGTCCTTGTCACTGTTTCCCATGGTCCCATGTGGACTTACTAAGACTAGGCAGCCTCAATGTGAGGGGAAGCCAAGCTGTTCATACAATTCCTGGGAGATCTGCCAGATTAACATTTATTAAGCCATAAAGAGGGAATATTGCAAAGAATATGGGCTTCCAAGACTAACAGATATGGCTTTAAATCCTGATTCTGCCAGTTCCTAGCTGTGACCTTGAACAAGCCAGCTCAATTTCTGAGCCTCAATTTCTTCATTTGTACAATGAAAATAATAACACAGGCTTTCCCAGACTTTTTTTGAGATAATGTATGTAAGGCATCTAATATAGCACCTGGCACATAGGTGCTCAATAAATGGTGCTGGTAGCAATAGTTACTGTTATAGCCAATAAGAATTATTATAACGCTCGTTATAGAGGTCTGGTTTCCCAATGACCATGAGTAGCTGTCTTAGGCAAATCTTTTGGGCCAAGAATAGCTTAGGAGAAATATTCATTAACTGACTCATTATTCAAGCACTTATTAAGCTCCAGCTGTATGCAAGGAAGCTTTGTGTGGCAACAAGAGCATAGATTCTGCTGTCAGAAGAGCCGGGTTTTCATCTCCAAGGCTCCTTCCTGCTCTAGCATTCCAGAATGTGTCAACTTGCAGTGTAAGGAAGGAGAGAAGGGCACCCTAGAGCAGGAGCAATTCTGAGTGTCATAAATCAGGTAGGATTGTTCCTTTGCTGAAGGGAAAAGATACGACTGGGGGCAACAGGGAGGAAAGAGGAGGGCATAGAAGAGAGCCCCACTTCACAGGGAGTCAGAGATAATCCGACCTCCAGAACAGAGCCCATAGGGTAGTCCCCCAACCTAAACCAGAGTAATGTTTGATTTTTTATTGTTTGAGCAGCTTGGAACATACTGGAAGTTAAGGCTGTAGAGCAGCAATTCTCAAACTTACATGTGCATCAGTGTCACCCAGAGAGCTTGTTAAATATACAGATTAGTGGGCTATAGCCCCAGAAAATCTAATTCAGTAGGGCTTGGCATCCACACATTTAACAGATGTTTCTTATGCAGGTGAAAGAAATTCTGCCTTAGGGACTGAAACACACTTCTTCTGACTCTAAATTCTGTTCTTTTTCTATCATCCTAAGCTCCACTGGAAGGATGGATAGACACAAGGATGGATGGATGGATGGATGGACAGATGGACAAAGTGAATGACAGTTTCCCCCACATAGGTCCACAAGGCTGTGGGTGCATAACAGAAACTGTGGCCCTAACCTTGTTTGTCATTACTGTCTCCTTAGCATTATTCTGGGAAGAACCACTGAGCTCTGGAGCGCTGGCCAGAGGATTCTGGGACACTGATCAAAGCCAACTTGTGTGATAGAAAGGGTGTGAGCTATGGAGTTAGAATACGTGTCCAAGTAAGTCTAAGCCCTTGTACTCCCTGGGTGTATGATCACATGGAATTCACACCTTTACTGAACCTTGATTTTCTCATTTATAAAAAGACGATAAAAAGTGCCCAACCCACAAGAGTGTTAACTACTAAAGTATAATAAATGCTAGCTAATTTATCCAGGTAAGGACACAACTGCCAGTCTTCACTTCTTTTTCCTACCTGATCTGAAATCCTTAAGGGGGATCTAATTACCTCTCACGTTTATGTACACACCACTTTCAGGTCCTATTTGAGTCCCGCAACAGCGTGTGGCTCTTGTGAGGTGGTTGGCGGTTATAATTCCCAACTGAGAGATATTGAGGCAATCAGAATGCAGAGAAGTCAAGCCACTTATCCAAGGTCACCTTGGCAACGGTTGGAGAACTACAGATCTCAAGGGCATCTTTGGATTCGAAGTCCAGTGGCCTTTTAACTAGTCCCCAGTGCCCCCTCCAGAAGAGGGTGCTCTCACATGAAACCCGAAAATCGCCTTTGACATGGCTTGGGAGTATGGCGGGTTCACAGCTAAAATTAAGTTGGTCCCTTACATTTATTACTAAATTATAATTGGAAGCATTTGAATATTCAACTGCTGCGTGTCTACATCTTGCTGTCTGAGACCGGTTGGGCTGAAGGAATTCCTGGGAACTCTCTTGAAATCCTCTCTTCAAGTCTATTTCGTGGACTCTTTGCTCCTCTGGCCTTCAGAAGGCATTTGCATCCTGGTTTCTGAGAGAGGAGGCTCTGTGAGGGGACAGAGACTATTTATTCTAACTTGCTCTGTCGCCTCTAATGTACTGTCACACAAGTGACTTGCTGTGCAATGCTAGAAACAATAAAATGCACGATTAAGAGTGTGGCTAATGCCTCCCGGGGAGTCAGACTCTCTGGAGGTCACATTTCCCCGTGAATTCATCGTCCATGGACAGTTTCCCCAACGGCCTTCAGAGGGGCTCTGCTGTGGGGTGCCTATCTTGCCCTTTTTTTCTCTTTTCCATATGGAGTTGGGGGTTAGGTGGAAAGTGGGGAGGGGAGAATAGAGAAGGTAGAGGGACCCACTCCACCCAGTGACCCTCTAGGTGAGAATGGACCTGTCTCACCCTTTCAGTGGAGTTGTCTCTCCTCCTCCTTGAGTTCAACCCTTGCTTCAAAGAGGCAAGCTCTGGCTTTTATGACTCAAATGATGTAGAACAAATAGATCCCACTGTGCTATTATTGCTCTGATTTTTTAAGTAAGTCCAAGTCTTCCTGGTTCTTTCCTTTTTTGGAGAGACTAAAAGATTCAGGTCTTCTTGGATTCTTTTAACGAACACAATTGACTTAACAAGAATGTCACTTCCCTCCAACCACACAGTCCCAGATATTAGGGCAATATTACCCCCCTATTGTCAAGAGATGGGGGTGGCAGGGACCCAGGAAAAAACTACAAGGAGGGAACCAGCATGCATTGCATATAATCACGTGCTGGGCATTTATATGGCTATCTCCAACCTCACCCAGCCAGATGGGTGGTGGAGCCCTGGTCGGGCTGACTCTAAAGCAGTTTTCTTCCCACTGTACCTGCCCTTGGATGACCCTAAGTGGCCTTCTCTGAGGAGACCCATCAGGTAAGAGAAAGTCCAACAGCACCATTAGCAATAGGAGCGTGGGACACAGCCCTGCTGGGGACCGTAATCGGGAAACTAGATCTTACTCAAGAAGCTGCATCTAAGTACCTGCCCAGGTGTCCCTGACCTCACTCTTGGAGGAGCCCATACACAGAATCCCAAGTCAAGGGCACATAAGGAAAAATCAGGTAAACTGTGAATAGAAAGTTGGTTTTTAGTTCTTTTGTTCTCTCAAGGCTGGTTGTCTCATGCTCCCTCCTGCCTCACATGTACCCTGTTGACACACCTGCCCTGATCCTCAGGACACCAGGTACCATCTGATAAACTTACCTGAGGTACTGGGGGTCAGCAGGAGAGCCAGGGAAGCAGCGTTAACTGGGGCCTTCTGGAGCTGAGATCAGCCTCTGGCATGCACCCTCACTGACCCCTACTTGGGAACTTCAAGACAAGGGGAAACCAGCCCACAGGGAGAAGGGGCTCTTTGGCACCCTTCACATCACATCCTGGCAGCTCAGGGAATGCCACTTCCGGCTCCTGTGACTCCTACTTGTCGGCTTATGCCCTAAGTGATTCCCTTACTGTCTCTCGGCCTCTGACACAGGCTCCTCTGAGGTTTGAACAGAGTGCTGGGGTCTCTGTCTCCACCGACAGCCAGCGACAGCTGTGCAGGATGCTGGGGCAATCACCTCCAAGATTCTCTGTCTTCTGTGGACTCCCCTTCTCTCTCATCCACAGCCCTTGCTACTCCCAACCATATCCAGCCCTGGGGAGAGGGGGTAGAAACAGCCCTGCCCATCTCCTGCCCTCCCAGCCAAGGAAGTTCTCCTTCAGGAGTTCATCTGGCCCCAATCCTTGAACGCTGGGTTGTAAAGGGGGCCCATCCCTGAGGAGGGCTGATTTTGAGCAAAGCCAAGCCCAGCCCACTTGCAGGATGAAAGAGGCTTGGATCTGGGGGTAAAAAGAATTCCAGCCGAGCAGCTGCTCAGCCCTGGGCTGGAGAAGCAGTCAGAAGGTGGGGGCAGGGCTTCAGAACGGAGGCACAGTCCCCCTGGACGTTGCAGCTATCCCGTGCTTTCAGAGAGATCAATTAGGGGCTGTCTTACTCATAAGAAAAAGAAACTGCACTTGATAAAAGAAAAAAAAGGAAAGAG
>NW_006787038.1:3466176-3495556 GCF_000442215.2 Lipotes vexillifer
CCCGCCCTCTTTCCAGACCCGCTTCCAGTGAAAGCAAACTCAAGTTTGGGGTCAGTTCCCTCGGCCTTGTTTCCAGGGCCACGCCTATGGCATTGGTGCACCCACACTGCTGGGGCTCCCAGGAATCCGAAGACACCCAGAAGGTTTCAGAGCAAACCAGCCTGGGTGGATTTCAAGACACGAGCTCTACTAAACAAACCCAGAAGGCGCTTTCCGGAGGTGACGGCAGAAATGCCACAATGCAAATTGTGAAAAATCAGACTAGCGAGTGTAAGACAAGGCACAGCGTATTATTCTCCCCTTTATGTGCTTAATTTTGGGGCATCTCAGTCAGCGCTGGGTGGGCTGGAGCGGAGCAGGGTTACGGGGAGATGGACTAACGGCTCAGAGCAGACGGTAGAAAGGCCAGAGAAAGGAGCAGAAGAAACAGCCAGGGGGAAACAAAAAAGCAGGGGGGACTCCATGGGGCTTGCCGCTGCAGAGCCAAACTTGCAGCTCCGACAAAGCTGACTTTAAGCCGACCTTCAGCAGCGCTTCTTAGCAATGTACACCCGGCAATCGCTGGTAAATCTTTATTAATTTTAATTGGCGGCACCCATTTATAAGAACCATTAAAAAGGATAAATTGAGCCCATCCGGCGTAATGTCTTTTGTTAATTAGTTTGTCAGCACTGTTTTAATAGCCCCTAATGACTTCATATTTCAGACCTGACATTAAAGGAGACGCTGTGAGAAAGGAAATGGTCTTATCACCGTGTACTGTAACGTTTTTCTTTTTTGAACAAAAAGTGTCCTTCCAAATGCTGACCAAGGTTAGATGTCATGTAATTCTCAAAGGCAGGTGCCCGAGGACTTCTGAGGCCCCCAAGTCCTGCCACCCAATCATTTCTCAACTTGCCTCTTTCCTCCAACCATCTCCCATAGGCATCCCCCAAACACCCATTCATTTCTTCCTTCCTCTCTTCATTTATTCAACAAACAGTTATTGAGCCCCTCAGAATCAAGGAACTATTTGGGGATGAAGTCAAGTGAGACACAGACACTTTCTAGGAAAAAAGACTTAAACACTTTGCATTCTCCATCCCACTGAAGGGCTTTACTCTCAAGTTCAAGTCCATCATTTTGGGGGGCAGGAAACAAAATACGGGAGGGAAGAGAAAGAAAGACATATACTCAGATGGGCCTTGACACCTGGTTCCAAAGAGTTTTGCTCTAAAATCAAATGAAAAGCAAAACTCACACCCAGGTAACCTCCCAAGGAAGGAGCACAGGGGAGAGAGAGAGAGAGAAAGAGAACTACATTTGGGTCTCAGCACCTTTTGCCGTGGGGTTCAAAGGAGAGGGTATAGGATGAAGCACTGAAATGTTGGAAACTTTTAGAATTATTTACACATTTCTAAAATCTAAACCAAAAAATAGGAAATTAAGCTTTGCTAATGTGTAGTGAAAGTTTCACACCTTCACTCTGCCTTGGTCTGCGTGTCCAAGGGCCCCTGTGACTCAGAGTAAGGGGTGAGGGAGGAAAGTCAGCAGCTGTGTCCACTCGGCTTTCTGTGTGTTGTCCGCTCAGTTTACCTTTGCCTCATTCAGTGAATTTACGGGAATATTATCCAGGTTTAACTGAATTACTCTCACAAAAACCACAATGAGAGACTGTAGCTTAAACTGCAAGTTGACATGAGAAATGACAGAGCTGAAATTTCTCCCCGTCCTGGTACAAGCTCTTTGTCAACCATATTATGAGGTAAAAATAATGTTGCCCTAATCACATTTGACAAGCAATTGGCCAAAAAAAAAATGTGTGAAAAATTATCAAGAAGACTATTTGAAGTGTGGATTTACATCCACTATTATTCACAGTAAACTTTGCCCTGGGCATATTCTGTGCCTTGAGATATTAACTAATTAGTCCCATAAATGGGACTAATTTATGCTTTATGGATAAATAAATAGACATCAGTGGAGGTGCATGCAAGTTCAAAAACATTCTTACTGGTAGGGTATGCAACCATAAAAGTCTGGAGACCACCCAAGTGTGGGACTCTTGGCAAGTACTTAACCTCCTGGATCCTCAGTTTTCTCATCTGTAACCTTGTAGGTTGTTCTGATGACTAGAGATAAAGCATTTAAAGTGCCCATCCCAGAGCCTGGCACTGGATGGAGCTTTCATCCTCATCCTCTTCATCACATCAACTAGCAATAAGTTACGATCCCTTCCAACACAGTCTACAGCAATTATTGAATCACTGAAGATTAGAAACAAACAAACAAAACCAAAGTCTCCTTAAAAGAGACAATAAGAGTTTCTTGCAGGGCTTAAAGCTCTCTGGATGCACTTTCTCAGGAGAACTTTCTCCTCTCTCCTACATTGTATGCATGCTGCAGAGCCAGGCCTCAGAGGCTCCAGCAGACAGGTCATGCACAGGGATGAAGAGAGCCTCAGGTGGACCACCTGTCTAGAGGAGCAGCTACTTCTCAGTGCCCTGCAGTAGTAGCCTTGTAGGAAGGTGGGAAGATCAGAAAGGTAGATACCCTTAGGTGAAATCTTTCCATGTTTTAATCTTGTATCTGTCTGTTATAGTGCCTAAAACAGCACTTTGGAGGTGCATCTTTGGGGTCCAAAAGTCATGTGATAGGAGTGGCATGGTCCTAGTGCATCTTTCCCACAGCTACCTTCCTAGGTGGGTGGGGAGATGAGGAAAGAGACAAAGACCCCAGAAGAACCAGCCTAGACCCTGGGCCAGATTCAGGGTAGCAGGTACTGGAGGTAGGTAGTGTGCTAACTGCTGGCAGAGACAGAGAAACCAAAAGTGCCCTGGAAATCAGCTCTAGAGCCTGCCCCAACACTGCCTACTAGCTGTGTGACCTCGGGAAAGTTAATCTCCTGTTCTGGGCCTCAGTTTCCTAGTGAAATGAGGAGATGGGTCCAAGTGATCTTTGCCGTTGCTTAATATTCAAAGTCTATGATCCTGGCTAGGATTTGAAAATTCATAGAGGGATTCTAGGAAAGCTCATGAAGCCTGAGAAAGACTATAGGTTTCCATTTACAGAGCACATATATATTTCTCTGGATTTCTGTTGCGTTACCAACACCCCTTGCATCCTGAGTCTAGCTCCCTGCTCCTACCTCCCTGTCTTTCCTTTGATGCATTATCCTTCCCACATTCCATGGAATTCTGATGGGGCTGCCAATCACAGTACTGACCCTACCCCTGGCCTAAGTGACTGGCCCAAAGGTTGGGCACATGACTCAAGAAGACCAATCAGAATCCTTCCCTGAATGTTTATGGGTGGATACAGGGGGAAAAAATGAACTGACTCCTGGGGTTGTAAGACTGATAAATATATACTGGAAATATTCTCTCATCACCCTCATCCCTACTACTACCACCGTTCCATATAGATATTTCCTCAATTTCCCACCTCACTGAGGAGGTTTATCTAGGGTAGAAGAGAAGCAGAGGCAGGAGGTAATGGGAGGAAGGGAGAACAGGCACTGTGGGACCACATTGCTTGAGGACCTTAAAGTTAGCTCCACTCAAGGCTTCTTAGCATGGGAACCCCCAAAGTCTACATATTTGGGGGTATCAGCTTCCTATGGCTTCTATAACAAATTACCACAAACTTAATGGTTTAAAACAACTGAAATTTATTCTCTCATAATTCAGTAGTCCCAAAGTTTGAAATCAGTATCCCTGGACCAAAATCAGGCTGTCAACAGGGCAGTGCTCCCACCAGAGGCTCCAGGGGAGAATCTGTTCCTTGCTGCTTCTAGCTTCTGATGGCTGCTGGCATTCCTTGGCTGGTGGTAACATCACTCCAATCTCAGCCTCTGTGCTCACATTGCCCCCTCTTCAGCCTGCATCAAATCTCCCCCTGCCTTCCTCTTAGAAGGACACTTGTGATAACAATTAGAGCCCACCCGGATAATCCAGGATAATCTCCCCATCACAAGATCCTTAATTCACTAGCACCTGCAAAGGCCCTTTTCCCAAATAAGTAATGTTTACAGGTTCCAGGGATTAGGACCTGATATCTTTGGGTGGCCATTATTCAGCCCATTATAGGGTGTTAACCAGCTGGAATTCCATTTCTACTAATTGCTGCAGAAAGAGTTGTAACATAATGTTGATTGCGTAAAATTAGGGAAATAGCAGATATAAAGAAGAAAAATCCCACCCCATTCAATCATTCAACTATTAACGAATGCCTAACATAGAACAAGGTGCTGGTTAACAGGAACAAAACTGGCCTGATTTCTAACCACTGGGGCCTCATAGTCTGATGAAAGAAAAAGAAACAAGTAAACAAGCAAATATAAACTGCTCTGATGGAAACTATGACAATGCTTTATTGCCTTCCATTATTTTCCTATGCACATTTTTCGCTATTGCTATATGCAGTTTTATTATCTCACTTTCTTCACTTGATTTTATATATGTAATTAGCATTGCCCATGTAATTAAGCATTCTCCTAAAGCAAGATTCTTATTGAAATATTCCTTTATCTGAATATGCTGTGGTATATTTAGTCATTCTCTAATATTGTTTTAAATTCTTTTTACTCTCACAAACAATATGATGAATATCTTCACTGGAATGACTAATTGCTTCCTTAGAAAAAATTCTGAGAAATGGAGGGAGTTACTAGGTTGGAAACCATTTTTTTTTTTTTTTTAACATCTTTATTGGGGTATAATTGCTTTACAATGGTGTGTTAGTTTCTGCTTTATAACAGAGTGAGTCAGTTATACATATATATATGTTCCCATATCTCTTCCCTCTTTGTCTCCCTCCCTCCCACCCTCCCTATCCCACCCCTCCAGACAGCCACAAAGAACCGAGCCGGTTTCCCTGTGCCATGCGGCTGCTTCCCACTGGCTATCTACCTTACGTTTGTTAGTATATATATGTCCATGTCTCTCTCTCGCCCTAACACACCTCACCCTTCCCCCTCCCCATATCCTCAAGTCTGTTCTCCAGTAGGTCTCTGTCTTTATTCCTGTTTTACCCCTAGGTTCTTCATAACATTTTTTTTTCTTAAATTCCATATATATGTGTTAGCATACGGTATTTGTCCTTCTCTTTCTGACTTACTTCACTCCGTATGACAGACTCTAGATCTATCCACCTCATTACAAATAGCTCAATTTCGGGAAACCATTTTTTAAATAGCTCTGGATGAATACTGCCAGGAGTCTCTCCAGAAAGAACAGCAGTTCACACTCCTACAAAACTGTTTCACAGCGTCTTTCTCTACATTTCGTTTTTTATTTTAAAAAATGTATTCAGTTAATTTATTATGTTTGGCTGCATTGGGACTTTGTTGCTGCGCGCGGGCTTTCTTTAGTTGCGGCGAGTGGGGCTACTCTTTGTTGCAGTGCGCAGGCTTCTCATTGTGATGGCTTCTCTTGTTGCAGAGCACAGGCTCTAGGCACTTGAGCTTTAGTAGTTGTGGCACACAGGCTCAGTAGTTGTGGCTCATGGGCTCTAGAGCACAGGCTCAGTTGTTGTCGTGCACGCGCTTAGTTGCTCTGTGGCATGTGGGATCTTCCTGGACCAGGGCTCAAACCCGTGTCCCCTGCATTGGCAGGCGGATTCTTAACCACTGCGCTACCCAGGAAGCCTGTCTACATTGTATTTTAAATTTCTGTCAAGTTGATGGATAAAAATTGTCTTTTTTAAATATGTATTTTTTTGATTATTAGAGTGAATCTTTTTTTAATCTCAGCAATCAACTTTATTTCTTCTATGAATTTTTTTCATGTCCTTTGCCATTTTTGCCCTTAGATTATTAGTTTTTTTTTCATGAACTGGTAACCAAATTGTCATGTTTGTGGCAAATAGTTTTTTTCTGGTTTGCCATCTACCTTTTTATTCTGTTTGTGATACTGATTTCAGACTTGTGGCATCCAGAATTATGAGAGGCCACCAAGTTTGTGGTAATTTGTTACAAGGGTCACAGGAAATGAATACTCCCCAAAGGGGACCCCAAATGTGAACTTTTTAGCTGAAAGAGTTCTGGCTTTGCCTCTGGAGTTACCTCCATGCCTGACAGTGGGCTTATTGTGAGGAGAGGGTCAACACTCCAGAGGTCTTGATTCAGCCTCACAAAACACAGAACTGAAATGTGACAATGTTCTTTTGGAGACAAAAATGCAAATTGCTCTTTGGACTGGCCTTCACCTTCATTTTACAATTTATCTTTTTTTGGTACACCTATGGTTCATTCTCAAGATTTACAAGGTCTAAAAACCAGTTTTGTAAAAAATTCCCATAAGTACAGTACATTCTCCTCTAAACTGACACACTTCTGACAAACCTACCCCACATGGTAAGAAAGATCTTGCAAGTTGGAGTGCAAGGCCCAGCTGGGAGCATGCATAGATAGATGACAGTATGTCGCTACTCTCCATCCCCACCCCTGGAAGAGCATGAGGGTTTTGTCATCACTATTGCTGTTCATCTGTTTTCTGTGTGTTTTGGAAATCATTTAATATGACACATGTCTGAGTGTACAAAGACAGTCAAAGGGTACCCAATGGTACCCAACTTGAGAGCCAGAGTTCAATTGCTCAGGATAAGAAGAAAGATTTGAGAGCCCATAAAAGCATAAAGAGAGAAATAGAGGAAACAGGTGCCTGGCACCTGAAAGGAAACTGAAGAAGGAATGGAGATGTTTAAAAGGAGATTTCATGAGTTTTATCACGAGGAATGTGATGCAAGCCTACTTCCTTCAGGGAAATATACACACCCCGCAGGTGCACTTGGAATGGAGCCATCGGATGAGAAGTGAAATGGTGAGAACAGCCTTGAACTGGATGCTGGTTGAGCACCAAGATGGAGGGAGAGGGCCAGCCAAGCCCAGATCACAGAGGCCCGGGGCACTCGCTGGCAGAGGGACGGTCACTCTCCGTGATGTGGCCCAGGGAAAGGCAGCACTCTGGCTCACCAGCTCACACTGGGCTGGTTGGCAGGATGACACTCTTTGTGCCTCTTCTGGCTACACTGACCAGAGTAAGCTCATACCTCCATCCCTTCCCACCTGGAAATTCCCAGCAGTCTCTCACCTGTCCCACCCCCAGCCACCAGTGTGATCTCTCTAAGTCACAGGTGTGATGCATTTCTCCTGGATTATAACCTTTGATGGCTCCCACTTGCCAGCCCTCTCCTGTGCATGCAAAGGCTGGAGACATCATCCCGTCCAAGTTTCCATCCTTGTCCCTTCTTTCCTGTGCACAGAGCCTCTGTTTCACCACGCACACACGCTCCAACCTCCATGCTCTGACACGTGCCCTTCCCCACCTGAAATGCCATCCCGACTCCTAGGTTGCTCTGACAGATTTATGCACCCCCTTCTCTGGGCTCTCAAAGCACATCAGACCTACATGCATTCTTGTAAAAACAAGTTAAGCCTCCGAGTACCTATTACACACCAGAACTTCTGCTAAGTACTTTACTGTATTAGCTCACTGACCCTACAACCCTTTGAGCTCAGTCCTACTGTTAGCTCATCTGAGGAAACTGAGGCCCAGAGAGGTTACATGCCTTGACCAAGGGTATATAGCTAGTGAGCAGCAGTTCTGACATTTAAGCCCTGGCCTCTTAACCATCACTTTATGTGGCTCGAAGCACTTCCCATATTGTATTTTAATTGTGTGTCTACACCAGGAGCTCCCAACCCTGGCTATCCTCAGGGTAACTTACTCTTAGCCTAATGAATCAGAACGTCTTGGGGTAGGGCCCAGGAATCTGTCGTTTTTAAAAAGCTGTCCAGGTGGTACAGGTGCTCAGCCAGGCTTAGGAGTAGGGTGACCAACCATCCTGATTTGTCTGGCACTAAGAGGCTTCCCAGGATGTGGGAAAGTCCTGGGCAAACTGGGACGAGTTGGCCACCCACTCGGAAGGTAAGTTGTGCCCTTCAGTCTTCTCTCAAGGACTGCGGGCTCCCTGTGGCTGAGAACCACGTGTTACTCACCCTGTATCACTTTGGCACCGAGCAGTGTCTGGCTCAGAGTAGAGGCTTGATAAATGGAGAGACTTGTGTCATGTGTCTAGAACTTATCAACAAGCCAGAACAATTTTCTTTAGCTTCAGGCTCAGCTGGAAAATCATCTTCAGGGGCCCTGGGCAGGGTGGGAGGTCAAGTCAGAGACAGTCACCCGGGTACAGCCCTCGTCTTGTTCACGCCACACTGCCCCACCTTACCTTCCCATGAGAAGCCACTCTGGCTTGGGGATAACCAGGTGGCAGGGGTCAACTGGAAGACTATCCCCAGGAGACCTCAAAGGGATTCCTGCTTTTCCCAGCCGTGTGTGAGCGACATGGGGCTCCCAGGAAGACTCAGAGAGAGAAGGCAGAGGCCTTGGTGAACACTGGTCCAATCCCCCGCGTCACAGATGAGGAAACTGCGTCCCATCCTAGTGGATTTGTGTGTGCTCTTTGTGAAAGAAGGAAACTAGCTCTTTGCCCACGATATATTTGCAAGTGTATTTCCTCAGTTTACCCCTGGTCTTTGAGGTATGTTTATGGTATTTTTTTCCCATAGTGATGTTTTTTAATTTTTATGTAATCATGTATTATTAATATCTTTCCTTTATGGCTTTGGGGTTTTATGCCCTACTGAGAATGGCTCCCCTACTGCTTACTTTCTTCTAGAACTTTTATAAAATATTTTGAGTGTGAAGACTGTTAGGGATCCAGCATTTTCCCCCAAAATTAAACCCAGACAGGAGAAATAACTCTTTCAAAGTCACAAAGTGGGTCTGAGGTCTGCTGAGATTAGGGTGTCCCATTCTGAGCTCACCACACTGTCATTACCCCCAAAGTGCATAAAGATCTTGTCTTTAACCACTCCTTCTGTGGTTAAAGAGAAGCCCAAAAAGAATAACTTGTTTTCACAACTTGTTTTCATTGTATTCTGTCCTGAATTATAGTCATTTGTGAGTTTGGATTTCCTCATACTCATTTTGTAACTATATTCTGTTCATCTGTGGCTCCCACCAACCCTCAAGACCTTGCCCAGTGCTTCGCATAAATAATTGGGAATTGGGCTTCCCTGGTGGCGCAGTGGTTGAGAGTCCGCCTGCCGATGCAGGGGATACGGGTTCGTGCCCCGGTCTGGGAAGATCCCACATGCCGTGGAGCGGCTGGGGCCGTGAGCCATGGCCGTTGAGCCTGCTCGTCCGGAGCCTGTGCTCCACAATGGGAGAGGCCACAACAGTGAGAGGCCCACATACCGCAAAAAAAAAAAACAAACAAAAAAAAACAAAACAAACAAACAAACAAAAAACACTTAAATGGAAAAAAAAAAAAAAAAAAAAAATAATTGGGAATTAAACTGAGTTGTATGCTGCAACTGGCTGTGTGAAGTGAAGGGCCCTTGGATCTCCTAAATGCAGAAACAAGGGAGTTGGTTGGGTCACTGACCTGTAGGCCCTTCTATTCCTAAGGCTCCATGACCTTGGCAGGGGTTGCCAAAGAAAGAGATGCACCCAAGTGTGACCTCTGTCTTCCCTTCCCATTTGTCATGATTGGGAGCCTGCCTGCCAGAGGGGTCTGGAGCAGTTGCTGGGTTCACAGGATAAAGGGGCTTGATCTATGGGGAAACACAAAGAAGGGATTAGACAGGAAGAGAAACTGCAGCTCCTCTGCCTGATCTTGGGTCTTCTCTTGTCACCCCTTCTCTCAGATGTGAGTATTTCTTAGACCACAAGGGACAGAATGGCAGAAATGGAAGAAAAGTGAGAACTGAATAGGCAAGAGGGTGCTCTCTGTTTCTCGAGCCTTCAGAAACTAGAATCTGCCCAGTGTCCTTTGTGGTCAGCATATTCAAGGCCAGTACAAGCATGTCCCAATTCTTTAGAATGCTCAAGGAATGCAGTGTCCTGACATGTTGCAGACCCTTATGCGTAGAATGGCCACCATTACTGAAGGTGCCACTCAACAGTTATGGGATGCCTGCTGCGTGCCTGACTCTACGCGCTGTTCTAGGTGCTGCGAGACAGCAGTGAAAGAGAGAGAGAGTTGCCTGTTCCCATGGAACTTACTTTTCAGCAGAAGGAGACAGAGAGCAAACAAATAGACCCAAAATGCACAAGGAAATATCAGATACTGATAAATGTTACTGGGAAATGCTATGCCAGGCAGTGTGTTAGTGGGTAGTCAGGAAAGGAGGGGTCATGTCACCTGAGACGTGAGTGATGAGAAGGACCCACCCACCTTGTAAAGACAGAGAGGAAGAGTATTTCAGGCAAAGGCACAAGTGGAGATCCTGAGGCAGGACCTAGTGAACTGGAAGAATGCCAGCTGGAGCATGGTGAGCGGGGAAGAGAGGGGACAAAATCAAGAGTACTAGATAACAATAAAGTACACTTCGCGTGCACTGACGATGGCTGAACTTGTCAACAGTGATTCCGAAAGATCTTTATCACCTATGCCTAGAGGGACTTCCCATGTCACAGGTGACAGGGTCTTCAGCCACTCTCTCATCCAGTGTGTCTCAAACTCAGGAACTCTCTCTGACAACGGAGAATAACAGCATATCCCCAGAGTTTCTAGAAGCTTTGACCAAGTTTTGCTTTTTGAAGATGTGTGTTCTAGCTTTGAAACAAAAGCAGATTTTTGCATTCAATTCCCCGAGATAACCATATTTGCTTTCATGTTTAAAATGACGTTCCGAATAATCACATAAAGTGAATGCTCCAAAAGGTTGGCCATGTATGTGCTCTGTGGCCTTACGGATCCCCTGGCATGCCATCAGGTACCCCAGTTTGAGAAACACCAATCACTTGGCAGACGAGAGAACAAAAGCCCAGGAGGACAGGATGAGGTGATTTTCCCAAGTTTGTCCAAGTTGTTGGAGAAACATAAAGTGCTGGTGTCTTGTGCTTTCTGAATATTAGGATTCTAATGGGCAGCTGTTTCCTGCTCATTCGAATATATTTTGAGGGCTTGTTTTATTTCTTTTTTAATTTTAATTGGAGTACAGTTGATTTACAATGTTGTGTTAGTTTCAGGTGTACAGCAAAGTGAATGTGTTATACATATACATATATCCACTCTTTTTTAGATTCTTTTCCCATATAGGTCATTACAGAGTACTGAGTAAAGTTCCCTGTGCTATACAGTAGGTCCTTATTAGTTATCTATCTTATATATAGTAGTTGTATATGTCAATCCCAAGCTTCCAATTTATCCTCCTCCCCTTTCCTCCCTGGTAACCATAAATTTGTTTTCTACATCTGTGACTCTATTTCTGTTTTGTAAATAAGTTCATTGGTACTATTTTTTTTTTGAGATTTTCTTTTCTTTTTTTAAAACTCTTTATTTTATATTGGAGCATAGTTGATTAAAAATGTTGTGTTAGTTTCAGGTGTACAGCAAAGTGATTCAGTTATACATATATATGTATCTATTCTTTTTAAAATTATTTTCCCATTTAGGTCATTATAGAATATTGAGCAGAGTTCCCTGTGCTATACAGTAGTTCCTTGTTGGTTGTCTATTTTAAATACAGTAGTGTGTAAATGTCAATCCCAAACTCCCAATCTATGCCTCCCCCCAACCTTCCCCCCATAAATTCATTCCCCAAATCTGTGAGTCTGTTTTGTAAATAAGTTCATTTGTATCATTTTTTCAGATTCTGCATATAAGCAATATCATATGATATTTGTCTTTCTCTGTCTGACTTACTTCACTTAGTATGATAATCTCCAGGCCCATCCATGTTGCTGCAAATGGCATTATTTCATTCTATTTTATGGCTGAGTAATATTCCATTGTATATATGTACTACATCTTCTTTATCCACTCCTCTGTTGATGAACATTTAGGTTGTTTCCATGTCTTGGTTATTGTAAACAGCGCTACAACGAACATTGGGGTGCATGTATCCTTTCGAATTAAGATTTTCTCCAGATATGTGCCCAGGAGTGGGATTGCTGGATCGTATGGTAGCTTTATTTTTAGTTTTTTAAGGAACCTCCATACCATTCTCCACAGTGGCTGCACCAATTTACATTCCCACTAACAGTGTACAAGGGTTCCCTTTTCTCCACACCCTCTCCAGCAAGGGTTTGTGTTATACCCGGCTTGACAGGCTCCTCTCTGTTCCCAAGCTAGTCCTATTAGCTTCATCCTAGTCACTGCATTGTCCTTTCAGGCTGTGGGAGATGAAGGGCATGCCAGCCCTGTGAAGGGGATGCTGGGGGCCAGAGACACTCCTTGTGCAAAGCTGCCGTCCTAGGATCAGCTTCCCCGACGGACCAAGGGAAGCATCCTCAAAACTCTTCTGGACCCCCACTCACGAGGTAAGAGAAGCCATCTCTCCAGCAAAGATGAAACTGTCTTCCCATGGCTTTAAAATTCCTGCACTGGCCGCATGCAATGTATTGTGCTACTGTTTAGCATGAGACTTACAAAGAGGTTGACGTGAAGGGAGAAAAACTTATGTTTTAACGCTAGTTAAAGCAACAGGTGACAAAATTAAATATGCAGGGTAAACTCAACTAAACTTGCGGGGGAAAGCATAGGAAAAAGGAAAGACTAGAAAGAATTAGGCCAAAAGGTTAACAATAGTAGTCACAGGAAAATGAGGTTGTGGAGAAAGTGGGGATGTGGGATTTGGGCTATTTATATGGTTTTTACATTTTCCAAATTTTCTGTGTGTGTGATGGGATGGAGAGGATTGAACAGAAGGTGTCTTTCTCAAATTCCCAGCTCAAGAAAGTATCAATACGAACACAGAATATTTTTTAAGTCTTGAAGGTGAGTATTCAATGTGTTTCTAGAGAAAGCCGTGTGGAACTTACTGGGCTATTGTAGCTGCCAATTAATTAATGGTGATAAAATAGATACAAATAATTTATGATCAGCAAGTTGATTGTTTTGAAAAGAGTGCTTCTAAAATTCTGGAACTACTTTCAAATGGACTAAACATTTTCCGTATAATCCTGTTCATATTCCTTACCATTTGGGGAAATCCTTAGATAGTTTAAAAGGGAAAGCAGCTTAACCCTTACCTACGTTATCACAAATTCATGGAACCCATGTACTACGATTTCAGGGCACATCTGGCTTGACCCGTCCACCCCGGCCTGTGGCAGAGGGGAGAGTGCCCTGGAGAAAATGGCCAGGAGGCTCTCACCCCTGCTGTCCCGGTTCCCTGGGACCTCGTAAGGGGTCAGCCCCCATCCATCCCCTCCGGACTGAATTTCTTGACCTGTAAGATGAGGAGCATGGCCCAGGCATATCAAAGGTCTCTCCAAGTTATTCATTTATTCACTTTTACTTATTGAGCACCCACAGGGGCCAGGCATGTCTCCAGGCACTGGGGACAGCATTGAATGAAGCAAAATCCCTGTTTTCTTGGCATTTCACCTTCTTCCCAAACATGTAGAGCTCTGACCTTCTCTAACACCTGTTACAGACAGGGCTGCTTTCTGCACGTAATCACACACCGCCTGTCATGTGAGTTTAACTGACCTGCCAATGTAATATGGAAGAACCTTTTGTATTCTATTACAAGTTAATCACTAAAGGGATGTTGCCTATAAGCTTAAATTATACATAATGGCCCATCTCTGGAAACCCTGCCTTTCAGGCAATGAGCATTGAGCCAAAATACCTTTGTTCAGTTCACAGGAAACATCCAGACCAGGCTCACCTGTGAATGACTACAGGGAGGAAGAAATTAACACATGGCCTCTGGAGGCTGACCGGAACCGGGAAATGTTTGATTTTACTCCCTTTCCTTTCAGTATAGAAGAAGCCTGGATTCTAACTCAGGCAAGATGGTCCTTTGGGACATGAGTCCACCATCTTCTCAGGCTGCTGGCTGTCCGAATAAAGTCGCTACTCCTTGCCCCACCCACTCATCTCTCCATTTACTGGCCTGTCGTGAGGTGAGCAGTATGACGCTCGGTAATGCCAACTCGATTATAAACCCCAGGGGAGCAGAGACCAGAATCTCTTTTACTGTGTTTCCACAGTCCTTAACACTACCCTAGCACCCTAATTTTTCAATTAGGAAAGCACAGTATCTGCACACGGTAAGGACTTGATAAATGTTTGTTGGATGAATAATAAGGATCATACAACATGTTGGACATTTACAGACATTAGCTCCTACAGTCCTCATGAAAGCCCTAAAAGGTGGCAATTTATGATGGAGAGGTTAAGTGACTTGTTAAGACACACAGGAGGTGGTGGATCCCGGATACAAGCCCCGGTCTCAACCTTCATAAAATAAAATGTAACATGAAGCAAGACGGTTTCCGAAACATATCACATGCATAGTGGGAACAGTAAGTTCTTCAGAGAAGGGAAGGATTTGTGAGGCCAGAATGGGCAGGGAAGAAATTATGGCAGAAGTGGGGCTTTGGCTGGACTTTGAAGGATGGAGGAGGGGAGAAGGATGGCAAAAATGACAGTTCATGAATCCATGAGGTCCAGAGCACCCAGGCAAAGACCTGAGATTGGCCTCAGCTGACTCAGGGCACCTTAGCCAACTGAAGGGTCTGATGCACGTTTCTCTAACAGCTGGAAAGTGATGAGAAAATAATTGTTCAATATGTGCAAAAGATCACTAGCCTAACTAAGCATGTGGACAAGCTTGAAATGAAGCCAGACACCCTCCCCGCTGTGAACACCAGGCTGCAGAGCAGACCTGTTGCTGCTGCAGCACCTGAGCCTGACCCTGAGCAAAGCAGTGGGGGCTGGGAGCAGGTGCCCCTACAAGGCCTTCAGTGAGGTAATGGGGGCCCTTCATACACTGCTTGTTTCTGCAGAGCCTTGACCTCTGCCATATGCAGTCTGACTCAGTGACCTCCCAGGAAGAGGTTATTTCACACCCACAAGATGCACGCACAGACCTTCCAAAATGGTGCAGGGAAAGCACCCTGGCCTTTGATACTGGTGACCACAGTTCTTGACCTAGATCTGCCATTTCTGGGTATGTGACTTTGAACAATTCATGACAAGACTTGTGGTCTCTAAATAGTAGTATGGGACAGTACAGTGACTTCCTGACATCGAGTGGCGCCCTCAAACCAGTTGAGATCACTATAGTGCATCAAAACCAGGACTTCTTAGAATGATATGAAATGGAATAGCACCAAAAACTCAACATGCCCAAAGATGACACGCAGGTGGACAATGGGCACATGAAAAGATGCTCAACAACGTTAATCATCAGGGAAATGCAAATCAAAATCACAATGAGATCTCACCTCACACCTGTCAGAATGGCTGTCATCCAAAAGAACATAAATAACAAACGTTGGCAAGGATGTGGAAAAAGGGAACCCTCGTACACTGCTGGTGGAAATGCAAATGGGTGCAGCCACTGTGGAAAACAGTATGGAGGTTTCTCAAAAAGCTAAAAATAGAACTACCATATGACCCAGCAATTCCACTCCTGGGTATATATCCGAAAAAAACAAAAACACTAATTCGAAAAGATACATGCACCCCAATGTTCATAGCAGCATTACTACAATTGCCAAGATATGGAAGCAACCTAAGTGTCCATCAACAGATAAATGGATAAAGAAGATGTGGTGTATATATACAATGGAATACTGCTCAACCATTAAAAAAAATGAAATTTTGCCATTTCCTGCAACATGGATGGACTTGGAGGTTATTACACTAAGTGAAATGTCAGACAAAGACAAGTTCTGTATGCTACCACTCATATGTGGAATCCAAAAATTAAACAAATGTCCCTGTTGGCAGTCTGTATGTCTTCTTTGCAGAAATGTCTATTTAGGTCTTCTGCCCATTTTTTGATTGGGTTGTTTGTTTATTTGTTATTGAATTATATGACCTGTTTGTATATTTTGGAAGTTAAGCCCTCATCAGTTGCATTGTTTGCAAATATTTTCTCCCAGTCCGTAGGTTGTCTTTTTGTTCTGTTTATGGTTTCCTTTGCTGTGCAAAAGTTTATGTTTGATTAGGTCCCATTTGTTTATTTTTGCTTTTATTTCTATTGCCTTGAGAGACTGACCTAAGAATATGTTGGTATCATTTATGTCGGAGAATGTTTTGCCTATGTTTTCTTTCTTTCTTTTTTTTTTTTGCAGTACGCGGGCCTCTCACTGCTGTGGCCTCTCCTGTTGCAGAGCACAGGCTCCGGACGCACAGGCTCAGCGGCCATGGCTCACGGGCCCAGCCGCTCCGCGGCATGTGGGATCTTCCCGGACCGGGGCACGAACCCACATCCCCTGCATCAGCAGGCAGACTCTCAACCACTGCACCATCAGGGAAGCCCACCTATGTTTTCTCCTGGGAGTTTTATGGTGTCATGTCTTATATTTAAGTCTCTGAGCCTTTTTTAGTTCATTCTTTGTATGGTGTGTGTGTTCTAACTTCATTGATTTACATGTGGCTGTCCAGCTTTACCAACACCACTTGTTGAAGAACCTGTCTTTTCCCCATTATATATTCTTGTCTCCTTTGTTGAAAATTAATTGACCATAGGCATGTGGGTTTATTTCTGGGCTCACTACTCTGTTCCATTGATCCATATGTCTGTTTTTGTGCCAATACCACACTGCTTTGATTACTGTAACTCTGTAGTACTGTCTGAAGTCTGGGAGGTTATGCCTCCAGCTTTGCTCTTTTTCCTCAGGATTGCTTTGGCAAGTCTGGGTCTTTTATGGTTCCATAGACATTTTAGGATTATTTGTTCCAGTTCTGTGAAAAATGTCACGGGTAATTTGATAGGGATAACATTAAATCTATAGATTGCTTTGGGTACTATGGCCATTTTAACAATATTAATTCTTCCAATCCAAGAGCATTGGGATATCTTTCCATTTCCTTGAATCATCTACAATTTCCTTCTTCTTTTTTTGTTTTTTGTTTTTTTGGCCTCACCACACGGCTTGTGGGATTTCAGTTCCCTGACCAGGGATTGAACCTGGGCCCTTGGCAGTGAGAGCATGGAGTCTTAACCACTGGACCACGAGGGAATTCCCTACAACTTCCTTTATCAATTTTTTATAGTTCTCAGCATACAAGTCTTTCACCACCTTCGTCAGGTTTATTCCTAAGTATTTTTTGGATGCTATTTTAAAAGGGATTGTTTTTTATTTTCCCTTTCTGATACTTCATTGTTAGTGTAAAGAAGTGCAGGACTTCCCTGGTGGTCCAGTGGTTAAGACTCTGCACTTCCATTGCAGGGGGCGTGGGTTTGATCCCTTGTCAGGGAAGTAAGATCCCACATGCTGCGCAGTGTAAAAAAAAAAGTAAAAATAATTGTAAATCAAGTACACTTCAATTAAAAAACAAAACAAAATGCCAAAAACAAAACAAAACAAAACTGATTTCTGCATGTTAATCTTGTATCCTGCTACCTTGCTGAATTTGTTTATCTGTTCTAGTAGTTTCTGTGCGGAGTCTTTAGGGTTTCCTATATATAGCATCATGTCATCTGCATATAATGACAATTTTACCTCTTCTCTTCCAATTTGGATACGTTTTATTTCTTTTTCTTGTCTGACTGCTGTGGCTAGTACTTCCAATATTATGTTGAATAGAAGTGGTGAGAGTGGGTATCCTTGTCTTGTTCCAGATTTTAGTGAGAAGGCTTTCAGCTTTTCACCATTGAGTATTATATTGGCTGTGGATTTGTCATAAATAGTTTTTATTACGTTGAGATATGTTCCCTCTATACCCACTTTGGTAAGAGTTTTGATCATGAATGGATGTTGAATTTTATCAAATGCTTTTTCTGCATCTATTGAGATGATCATGGACATTACATCAAAAAAAAGCATAATACACATTCTTTTCAGGTGCACATGGAATATCCTCTAGGATTAACCACATACTAGGACACAAAACAAGCCTCAACAAATTTAAGAGGATAGAAATTATTTCCAGCTTCTTTTCTGACCACAACAGCATAAAACTAGAAATCAACCACAGAAAGAGAAATGAGAAAAAAACAATTATATGGAGACTAAATAACTTGCTACTGTTGTACATCAACTACACTTTAATAATAAAAAAAATGTGCATCTCATGTTTGATGAAACTTATATTCACAGAAGGTGATCACATTAAATTATTTCTCATTGTGCACCATGCTCAGAAAAGTCTGAAAGCCCCTGGCCTAGTGGCTGAGGGTGAAGGGTGTGGAGTCAGATGGCCTCAGTTTGAATTGGGCTCAGCCACTTGCTAGCTGTGTGATTTGAGGGCAAGTTATTTTACCTCTCAGTTTCAACATCTATAAAATCTGGAAGATAATATTACTAACCTCATAATGTTGTTGAGAGAATTAAATCATTCAATCAATAAATCAATATATATAAAGTCCCTAGGACCACACCTGGCATTCAGTAAGGAATCTGCTGCCACTGTTTCCATGTTGGTTCCTGAGGCAGCTGGACCAGAAACAACTGAAATCCAAGAGGTCCCAAGACTAACTCAAGATCCCTTGGTTTTTGCTCAGTTCAAAGAACCCAGTGTCATTTTTCTGAAGCTTTAGCTTGGGTCCAGGAAGGCCTGGGGGCCAGTGATGAAGCAGGGCATGGAGAGGGTTCTGGTTTCCTCTGCCCAGGCCCTGAGATTCCCCCCAGAACTGTCCTTCACTCAGAGGCAAGAAGCACCAGAATACTCTGACAGCAACCATGTCTTGGAGCTCCAAAATGAATGAACCAAACTGCAACAGAAACTGCAAAAACACCCCTCACCCCCTTCACACACACCCCAGGGGTGGGAGAGCCAATGTCAGTAAGAGAGACAGCTGGTAAACTGTAGTTTTGCTTTTGCTTGTTTGTTCCTGCAAAGTCACTCACAATTTGACAGAAAAATAAGATAGAGGTCACAGTCTGTTAACGGTCTTATAGCATGTGCTAAACATTGTTAAATTGTTCTCCTCAAGGATAACACTGATTTACAATATTAACAGTTATATACATACATATAGTCAGCACACATAGGATACAACAATAATGTGTAAGTATTGTGAGTAAACCTATTTCCTCACAGCTTTCCAGCATTGGATTTTACTACTTTATATTTGCAAATTTAGTAAGTATATAGGGACACCTATTCTAACTTACTTATCTTTAAATAATGAGGCTGACCTTTTTTTCCAGGTGTTCACTTCCTACATCATTTTTTCCTAACACGTAACCCCCGGTCTTTCAGTCAGCAATGTGTATCATGTAATTGCTAGGGGTTGAGTTTTACATTAGGTGGTAGAAAAGCAATGTTTATAAAAGCTGCAGATAAACTTCCTGTTCTCAAGGACATGGCTCTGGAATGGTCATGACAAGGACCAGCTTCACTATAACTGTATGTGCCGGCAAATGTCACTTCTAACAAGGTCCAAGCCAGCCTACTGCCAAATGCAGTTTTATAACAATCACTTTGCCTATGATTCTTCCTGCTATCCAGAACTGAACATCTCTATCGATAAGTCAAGCCTCTGGGTCATACATGCAACTGAAGAAGCCAGAGGTGACACCCTCCCAGCCAAAATCAATAAGACCATTTTCTAACCATCCCTGTTCTGGGAAAACAACCTGCGGCCAGCAATGCCTTCATGGCATGTGGTGTGCTGTCTATGACCAGGATGGTGTCCACCAAAACTGAAGAAATATTCTAAGTATACACCACCAAAACCCAAAAGGAACAGTACATCACCTCCAGTTCCAAAAGAAGTGGTGAAATGTGACCAACCTGCACTATGGTCCAACTGCCCAAAAACTGTACATGGGCAGTGATGGCTACTGGACCCACTACCATGTTGATTTTTATCATGTGTGAGGAAGACGACAGGAGGGTCAGGCCATGCCAGAGGATAAAACCTTTGGGGCTGGACATAGGAAAACTAGACACATTTGTATTTATTGGTTGGTTTGCTGCATGTGTGTTTGCTCGTGTCTTCCTTACACAGGAGGCTTTCCTCAAATGTTTGGTGACCTTGGCTGTCTGTTCCCATTTAGGAGGAAGACATTAAAAGTCAGTTAGGGGCTTCCCTGGTGGCGCAGTGATTGAGAGTCCGCCTGCCGATGCAGGGGACACGGGTTCATGCCCTGGTCCAGGAAGATCCCACATGCCAGGGAGCGGCTGGGCACGTGAGCCATGGCCGCTGAGCCTGCGCGTCCGGAGCCTGTGCTCTGCAACGGGAGAGGCCACAACAGTGAGAGGCCCGTGTACCGCAAAAAAAAAAAAAAAAAAAAAAAAAAAGTCAGTTAGTACCCAAAATCTGAAACTACCCAGAAGTCCACCAAGAGTAGAAAGGATAAATAAGTTGTGGCTGCAACCTAGAAATTCCACTCCACAGTCCTGCACACAAACATTCACCAAAAGATACATATAAGAATGTCCATACCAATTCTATTTGCAACAGCCCCAAATCTGAAACTACCCAGAAGTCCACCAAGAGTAGAAAGGATAAATAAGTTGTGGCATGTAAACATAATGGGATAAAATGCCTCAATGAGAATGAACAATCTATAACTATGTGCAAAAATATAGATGAATCTTACAAACATAATTCCAAGTTAAAAAAAAAAAAAACAGAAACCAAAAGGCTCACATGCTATATGAGTCCATTTATTTACGAACAGAACAGGGAAAATTATTAATCTATGGTGTCAAAAGTAAAGATAGCAGTTATTCTTGGATGGGGATAGTGAATGTTCCTCCTATATAAAGCAGAAAAGAAAAATGGAGAGAAATACACTGTAGGGAGAATGTAACACACCATTCTCAGTATAAGACAGATCAAATGGACAAAAGTTGAGCAAAGACATAGAAATCTAAACAACCTAATCAACAATGTAGGCCTTTAAAACCATTTAATCCTGATTTAAGCACACACATGTGCACACAAACACACACATATTGGCATTCTGATTAGAAGGGCATTAAACTTATATATTAATTTTAGAAGGAGTTATATTTTTATAAGTTGTTTCATCTAGGAGTATGGAGTGAATCTCTCCATTTGTTAATATAGAGAAAAGCTACTGATTTTTGTATATTTATCTTGTATATAGCCCCCTTTCAAAATTCTATTGGTAATTTTAATAGTTATTAATTTTAATCATTTGCTATGAGACAAGGTTTGCAATCTGGCCTGACAAAAAGATAATTTTCACTTCTTTAATAATGTTCATATTGACTATTTCATTTCCTGTCTTATTTCATTAGTGAAAATCTCTAAAACTGCTCATCATTAGCAGTGATAACAGACAACCTTGTCCTGTTACTGATACTACATGGACGACTCTCTCAGGCGCTGCTCAGAATCAAAAGGAGCCTGTGTCCTGTAGCTCCCTACCCAGGAGGTTACCAAGGTCCTGATGTAATAGAGAAGGACAAATCTGACTCCATATTGGATGTTTCTTTTACTTTAACCTTTGCATTCTATTGCTTTTGCTACAAGTTAAGAATGTTGCCTGTAGCCTGAAATATACCGGATAGCCATTCTCAAGACTGTGAACTATAAAGGTATAACACTTTTCCATTCACACAGAGATAAAAAGTTACAGAACAGAGAATAATAATTGTCTGGTTGGTTTATAGGAACACTGTGACCAGACCTACATAGACAGCTGCAAGAAGGATTCAGCACCAAGAAGCTTGCAGCAATCAACAGCACCCCCTCCCCTTTTAGTATAAAAGAAGCTTGAATTCTTTTTTTTTTAACATCTTTATTGGAGTATAATTGCTCCACAATGCTGTGTTAGTTTCTGCTTTATAACAAAGTGAATCAGCTATACATATACATATATCCCCATATATACTCCCTCTTGCATCTCCCTCCCACCCTTCCTATGCCACCCCTCTAGGCTGTCACAAAGCCCCGAGCTGATCTCCGTGTGCTATGCAGCTGCTTCCCACTAGCTATCTATTTTACATTAGGTGTGTATATATGTCAGTGCCACTCCCTTTGTGCCAGCTTACCTTTCCCTCTCCCCTTGTCCTCAAGTCCATTCTCTACGTCTGCGTCTTTATTCCTGTCCTGCCCCTAGGTTTCTCACAACCATTTTTTTTTTTAGATTCCATATATATGTGTTAGCATATGGTATTTATTTTTTCTACAAACAACTCAATTTCGTTTCTTTTTATGGCTGAGTCATATTCCATTGTATATATGTGCCACATCTTCTTTATCCATTCATAAAAAGCCTGAATTCTTAACTCGGGTAAGATGGTTCTTTGGGACACTAGTCCTCCATCTTCTCAGTCTGCTGGCTTTCCAAATAAAGTCACTATTTCTTGCCCCGACAACTCGTCTCTCGATTTATTGGCCCATCAGGCAGCGAGCAGTACCAGCTTAGACTCAGTAACGCTGACCATCACAACCCTTCACTCCAGGAACCTACAATAGGCCGGAGCTGCGGCCCCTGGGGAGGCCTCTCTCCACTCCTTTCTCTTCTATGTCCCTAGCTCAGGCCCCCATGACCTTGCTCCCAAGCTATTACAGTGGCCTCCCAATTGGCTTCCCTTCCTCTCCTCCTCCCCCTCCTGTGCCCTCCTGCAGTCTGTGCAGCACACTACAGCCAGCGTGAGCTTTCAAAATGCAAATCTGATCATGCCCTTCTTCATCCCATTCTTCTGAGAATAAAGTGGTACAAGCCCGTGTGAGCACTGCGCCCCCTCCAGCTTCACCTCCTCCACTCTCCCACCCTCTCAGGAAGAACCTACTGTCTTTCAGTTCCCTGAATGCACCCTGCCCCTTCCTGTGTCACCACCTTACACCTGCTTTTATTACTTCCTGTACCACTCACACACACACATACACACACACTCCCTAACTCACACATATCACCAGTGTCATCAACTCCACAGATGTATACATACAATTATCCATTCAAGGTCTTCACCTCTAGACTATAAATTCCACCACAGTAGAGACTGTGCATTTCTGCCACCCTTAACCCCAGCACCCAGTACAGGGCCTGGCCCCTAGGACATGTCCAATACTTATTTTAAATTAATAATTAGTCGACCAGTGGTTATCAGCCTTTCATATTTCATAACCCACCGATTCCTGTTTTATCCCCCTAAGAGATAGGTAGACATAAAAGCATCTTTTATCCTTATTTTAAAAAATAGGTTTTGGGAATTCCCCGGTGGTCCACTGGTTAGGACTCAGCGCTCTCACTGCCGTGGCCCGGGTTCAATCCCTGGTGGGGGAACTAAGATCCCACAAACCAGGCAGCGTGGCCAAAAAAAAAAAATTGGGGCCAGGCACATGATATTATATAGGCTGGTTTCTTTCAAGTCTCAAGGCTGGGTACCACAACTCCAGTTTCCCCTGCCAAACCTTGGTCATGCCGTGCAGTTTCTTTACCAGCCAGGAATGGATTATCTGTTGAGATTTCATCCCTCCATGCTTCACCACAAGGCCCCGAGCAGGGACACGTGAAGGAGGTATAACCCTCAAGAACCCACAGAATGTGTGTTGGTTCCGAAGTCACTGCACACACTCACCTCCAACACCCGGCCACTTCTTCCACTAAAACCCAGCCCTCAGTGCTGCTCCCCAGCTCAGACCTCTTCCAGGCCCAGGGCCTCTGCCCAGAGTTTTGTTCTTCGTTATGTCTATGGGCAGGGGGAGAGCTCCGACAGTCCCACTTTTTTTTTTTTTGCGGTATGCAGGCCTCTCACTGTTGTGGTCTCTCCCGTTGCGGAGCACAGGCTCCGGACGCGCAGGCTCAGCAGCCATGGCTCACGGGCCCAGCCGCTCCGCGGCATGTGGGATCTTCCCGGACCGGGGCACGAACCCGTGTCCCCTGCATCGGCAGGCGGACTCTCAACCACTGCGCCACCAGGGAAGCCAAGTACCACTTTTAAAGATATGCTGTAGGAAGGAACTCCAGCTGGCGTCCCTCCCTGGAAGCTGAAGCCTTGCGGCACAGACAGAATCTTATGGATACTTATAATTTCGGCTTCCTGTTGGTCTGCTGCAAGTGCACCCTGAGGGCATGCCAGAGCCTGAAGGCAGAGTTTTGGAGCACTTAACTATGAATGCAAGAGACCTCCCCTCCCCTGTGGTCAGCCAAACGGCAAGTGTATTCCCTTCACTCATTATAATGTAGCTAAGACGGTTAAGTATGGTGACTGTGGCACAATTAAAACTCATGTAATTAAGGAAGGTGGGGGTGAGAAGAAAAGGACTGGTTCTGAAAGCTCAGCCCAAGGGTTGAGAAAGAGAGCAATATTTATTTTCACCACTAGATGGCAGGCTTCCGGCTTTATTCCCCAGCTAGTCCAATTAAATTGAGAAATGATCCCCAATCAGCCCTGCCACAAAACAATCCTCCAAAGTATCCTCATAGAGACTCATAGAATGTTAAGGGCGGACAACAATTTGGTGAGTTTTTTTTAGCCAGACCTTACATTAACAGAAGAAGAAAGAGAGAGCCCAAGAGATCAGTAGATCCCAGGTTTACAAATTCTCCCGGGCCACGCTTACTCTTAACAAAAGCCATCCAAAAATTGACTTAAAAAGAGATATGATATGGATATGCTCAGTTTCTGAAAAATTCGTAGAGCCGTGTTATGATTTGTGCACTTTTCTGTGTGTATGTAATACTGACAGAGAGAGAGAGAGAGAGAGAGAGTAACTCTTCCACAAATGGAGTGGGATGTTTGCCTAGATTTGGTCTTGTTTATTTGTGAGCTTGGCTAGCCCTTGGCTGGTGAGCAACTTGAAGTCTGGGATCCTTTATGCAGCTCTGTGCTCCCACAACCTTATGCAACAACTGACAATAGGACAGATGAGGCATCTGAATTGCTTGGAATAAATTAAAGTGACTGCAACCAGCTGGGTGACTTTAGCCAAGGGACTTGCTCCTCAGGACCTCAATTTCAAAAATTCAGTGCTGAATTACACTATCATCTAATCTCTGAGTGCAAAATAAATCAGAGAAATAGCTAGTACAGTGCTGCAAATGTTATAAGACAGTGTTTCTCAAAGTGGGGTCCAAGGACCCCTAAGGGTTCCCCTTCCCTTTCCCAACCCTTTAGGAAAAGGGCTGTTTGTAAGAATAGCAGTAACGCCAAGGAAAATGATAACTTTCCACCATGGCTGTAGCTATTCAACCATGTAAACTTTTTTTTTTTTCTCTCTTCAAAAGACATCCTTAAGGAATCCTAAGTATTTAGCTGGAATCTTGTGCTGGTGGCCAATTTTCTCCCTGTGTGTGTTTGGGAGAATAAAAGGAAATGAACTGGTTTTCTTTCAACACTGTCCTCACAGATCCTCATGGATTTGTGCTGCTGGCGGTAGATAAAACAATCAGGGTGGGAGGATGGTTTTCTTCACATACTTCCATCAAAACAATATATCACAAGACATTCAATGCAGAAGCGGATATGAGAATGTATAAACTAAAATTAAAGAGATTTGCAAAAATGTAAAACAATGTCATTTTTATAAATTTCTTTAATTTGGAAAAATATAGTTATTGTTCATAAAAATTATGTAATTTATGTTAACATGCAATGGAGTCTTATTGTTATTTTAAAATATATTAATAAGTATTTAGATTTTTCTCAGTTATAATTTATAATAAAGTATGGGAAATATCAGAATATAAAAACAAAAGCTGTTTGGGGTTCTCAATTGCTTTTAAGAGTGTAAAGGGGCCCTGAGAACAAAAGATTTGAGAACTGCTGTTGTAGGAGCTTAATAAATCCCTTTATTAGCTCTCAGTTATTTACCTTTCATTCTTCAAAAGCAGAAAGTTATATCTAACAATGTTAATTTCAGCATTATGAACACTAGCAAAGAAAAAGAAAAAAGACAAGCTGAATGTCTACTATCAGGGGAAAGGTTTAATTATGATAAAATATGCTCCATGAATGCAACGGAACTATATCATATAGTATTACATAATAATAAAATGATTATATGACATCATGTTAAGAGTGTAAAAACATAAATCGGTACTGCCACTAACTGTAAAAATATGAGATTGGAATCTGATATATAAAATGAAAACAGTAAACACCTATTATATTATGTTTGGATGTTGAGACTATAGGTGCTGTTTTTCTTTAATTAAACTATCGGCTATTAGCATTTCACTGCATATTTTTTAAAACAGCATTTTTAAGTGAGCACTTTAAGACTTGGCTTCCCCAGGTCTCTCACACTAGGGCTAAAGAGGCCATCGCCTCTTTCCATTTAACAAGCCAGAAAGGTTCCTGATTTTGAAAAGCCAACTTCCTCCAGCGGACCCCCAACAAAAGTCCTTGTCTCGCAGGCCTCTGGGAACAACCTGTGACGAATGACAAATCTGTACAAACACACAACTGCCCTGGCCGTAGCAACACTTGAAGAGAACCAGTACTGAATGGGAAGTGGTCTGGCGTTCAGCGGGTCAGCAAGCAAACAGGAGTCTTTGTGAAGGGAACAAAACTGCATCTGCCCCTCACCAAGAGGGTCTCCGGCACCCCTCCTCTCCTGAGCTGCCACCCCCCCGACACTCACAGTGTGAATTTATGTTTTGCTTCATAGGCATACTATAAACTCCCTCTTAAGCCAACTGCTTCTGAGGTTTTGAAGTGAAAAACATGGCCAGAAGGAGGATGCATGCTTCAAGGAACCCTTACCTCCAGTCCCTTAACTGGGTGCTGTTCACATCTTTCCCAAGACCATCTGGGGTTATTCCCCTTCTTAACTCCAAATGTGCTTATGGTTCTATTTCAGACTCCCAGGATGGGCAGCACAGTGTGAAAGAAATACACTGGATAATTAAAGAGATGATCTTATTCAGGCTCTAGCAAGAGGGAGGTCATTCATTAATGCAGAATATCTCCGAGAAAGGGCAGGAGGGGTTTTACAGAGGCAAAGAGTGGGGAGGAGAGTGGACAGCAGGTCTCATCTGAAGGCTGGAATGGATCTCATCTGTAGTGGGGCGGGTCTCATCTGAAGGCTGGAATGGATCTCATCTGTAGTGGGGCGGGTCTCATCTGAAGGCTGGAATGGATCTCATCTGTAGTGGGGCGGGTCTCATCTGAAGGCTGGAATGGATCTCATCTGTAGTGGGGCGGGTCTCATCTGAAGGCTGGAATGGATCTCATCTGTAGTGGGGCGGGTCTCATCTGAAGGCTGGAATGGATCTCATCTGTAGTGGGGCGGGTCTCATCTGAAGGCTGGAATGGATCTCATCTGTAGTGGGGCGGGTCTCATCTGAAGGCTGGAATGGATCTCATCTGTAGTGGGGCGGGTCTCATCTGAAGGCTGGAATGGATCTCATCTGTAGTGGGGCGGGTCTCATCTGAAGGCTGGAATGGATCTCATCTGTAGTGGGGCGGGTCTCATCTGAAGGCTGGAATGGATCTCATCTGTAGTGGGGCGGGTCTCATCTGAAGGCTGGAATGGATCTCATCTGTAGTGGGGCGGGTCTCATCTGAAGGCTGGAATGGATCTCATCTGTAGTGGGGCGGGTCTCATCTGAAGGCTGGAATGGATCTCATCTGTAGTGGGGCGGGTCTCATCTGAAGAGTGGGATGGGACTAAGCTGAATGTGTGAAGGCAGGGTTGTCCTTTGCAGTTTCTCCACTGTCCCAGCTCCCCAGCTCTCTGGGAGCACAGGGCTCAGATAAACTTCAACATGGTCAACAGATTACTAAAAATCTGGACTCGCTTGTAGCAGAGAGGGGAGGAAGTACGTGGTGAGAGTGAGGTCCCAGATGCCTCCGGGGAGGTGGTGAGGGGAGAGAAGGAAGGGCGGGGGAAGCGGACACCCCTCTAGACAGTCTCTGGGCAGCTGAAATTTTGTTCCTCAAATTCAGAAAGCTTCTCCTTCTCCCCTCCTGTTCCTCTCTCCCTCTTTCTTTCTCAGGTGCCAGGTGAGTGAGGACAGTGTTGAAAGAAAACCAGTTCGTTTCCTTTTATTCTCCCAAGCACACACATGGAGACAATTGGCCACCAGCACAATATTCTAACTAAATACTTAGGCTTCCTTAAGGATGTCTTCTGAAGAAAAAAAAAAAAGTTTACATGGTTGAATAGCTACGGCCACGATGGAAAGTTATCATTTTCCTTGGCGTTACTGCTTATTATTATTATATATTATTATTAACAAACAGCCCTTTTCCTAACATCTTCTTTGATAAAAGCAAGCCCTATCCCACTTCTTTGCCCTAAAGCCCCTCTTTTCAACCAATTCAGCCAGATGTGTGACTTTTTCCATTCACACAGCACTGGGTTTAAGGATGGAAGAAGGGATGAGCTGTTTCCCTCATTAGTGGTTCTTTCCACCCCTACAGAGACTGTTTGTGGAGGATTTGTGTTGCTGGCTGTAGATAAAACAATCAGGGTAGGGGCCGCTTTGGAAATAGGGGGAGGCATGGGGATTTTTCCATCTGGAATCACAAGGTTCTTGGTGGCAGGGCCAGATGGAACCACAGTCTGTCTGTGGAAACAAAGCTTCTCTATAAACTGGTCATGCAAACAAGAATATGAGGTTTTTGACAACACGATGGCCAAGAGATAGGAAACTGAGACTGGTTATGAAATGCCAAGGACAGATCCCTCCAACTTTGGTGAATTAAGCCCTGGATGTAATTCAGCAAGGAGCTTCCTTGGGCTGACGAAAGCAAGGACTGTAAAGCTTTGAATTCAAACTGGGACCCTAGGAGAACAACTCACGGTCAGCCGGTCTCCATCCTCTGAATTTAAGTCATCTTTCAGCTGGGAGCGAACATGCTTCCTTAACGCACCGGAACAATGTTGGGACTTAGAGTACTGTAAAGAATTTTATAAACGCTGAGTGTCCCTGTCAGCACTATTAATGAACATCCTCTAAGCTGCACTTAAGCCAAATTCCAAGGTATAATTAGGGATTCTAAGCAATGATATAACATAGATGGCAAGTTTGAAGCTCCCAACATCCAATTAGAGGGATGGGAGCAGATTTCCCAGAGCACAGGAGATGAAAACCATCTGTTTCAGCCTGCTTCCTAAGTCCTTCCTTCCAGGAGAATTCTTTGTGTCACCTAATAATGCCAAAAGGAACGCTTCTTGGCCCTCAAACCCCATCTTCCAACCAGAGGTCAATTAACAAGCTGTGTGCCCTAGAGCAGGTCACTTCCCCCCTTCGAGCTTTAATTCTGTCTTCTACAAAAATGCAGCCGTTGGACAAGGATCTGTGTTTTCAAACTTTTTAAAGCAGTGGAAACTTTTGTTTTTCCCCTGAGGAAACCTTTATGATGGAACTCAATTTGTAAATATCCTATGTCACTTGGAGGAACTATAGTCAATATGTCACAAATCAGAATGATGAAGGGAAATAGCTCAAGTCTTTGTAACTTAAATCTCCAGATAGACTCTCAGTTCCAATGTATTCAATCACTCCTTGCAAATATTAAGTGCTTTATAAATATTGTGTAGGGA
>NW_006787038.1:3495769-3506956 GCF_000442215.2 Lipotes vexillifer
GGAAAAAAATGTGCTTCAGTGGAAAACTATGCATCATTTAGAGCATGCACTTCCAGGTTACCTGAATGTGATGCTACAGGGACTCTTTCACTGTCTTTGAGCTATTTTACAACTCTGTAAATTGTAGATAAGTGGTAGCAATGCAAATAATTCTTGTTTATAGACATACAAATAAATTCTGTCCTATGGAAATGCCATTGACTTCCCTCCCAATCCCCCAAGGGAAAAGCCAGTTTTCATCTATTTGTAAATGTATTTCAACATTCCTTTACTCCATATACATTTATGCTTCTTTAACTTCTCATTTGAATTGGTTGAAACATCTTACTAGCTCTCATTAATAACGAGGTAAATAAAGACTTTAACATGTGTTCATTTATATTTGTATGAGTGTCATGATTTTTAGCTTTATTTGAAAATTACCATATTTTGAAAATTTTCTAATGTTATATCACAATTCTTACCAATGCTGATCAAATGTGTAACCTCCACATTGAAAAAGCCACCTAAAGTCAGTCTTCAAAGTCTCAGTAAATCCTACAACTTGGCCCTCCCTCTATGGCTGTGGTTCTCCCCATCACTGTGAGCAATAAACTCAGCCTTTCCCTATCAACAGCTTGTTTCGGTGATTTTGGGGAGATGGCATTTGAGAGAAGAGAAAAAATATGTGAAGGCAATTGTGTACGTAAGCCTAAATCACTCAGGAGGGTTTCTGCCCGGGTCAAGTTCAGTGGGATGATGGCATTTTTTTTTTCCTATGTGGATACAAAATCTAGAGTTTAGGGGGCTGGAAAGAATCCAGGGGATGATCTCATCCCTTCCTTCCTTCCTTCCTTCCTTCCTTTATGGATGAGGTCACTGGGACCCACAGAAATAGGTCAGCTAGGGGCTGGGATATGAATTCGACCCTGCAACTCCAGGCCAGGTGCCCTGCATTCATTTATTCTCTCACTCGTTGGTTTTTCAACAACCATTTCCTGAGGGCTGGGCACTGTGCCATCTGATGAATGCTCAGAAGTGGGGTCACATTTCTGAGATATCCGCCCCCATTGCCCTCTGTCCCTTTTAGGCAAATCTTGGACTCCATGTTCTTTTTCTCAAGAAAGTAGTGAGAGGGGAGGAAGCTGAGAACTGCCTGTGAGAACATTCAGCTTCCAATCCCCGAAGTCTAAACACTTGGGAAGAACAGAGAAGCCTATAGGTAACAACTGAAAAGTCCAGGAAAGGCTTTCCCTGAGCTGGTATCAGAGGGGAGAAGAAAGGAGTGGCTGTGCCCTGGTCTGGGGCAAAGCCCCGAGGATGCCCACAGCAGAGCCTCAGGAGGGAGTGCCTGTTGTGGACAGGGCCCCAAGGAGGGCTCCGAGTCTCTGCGACACAAAGCGGTGGAGAGCCCCACCCTCCCCAAGGCCATGTGGACAAGACTGAGGGACAGCTCAGGAGTGACCTGGGGAACCAATACCAGGACTGGATGACCTGGCACCATGAGGGTCTTGGCTCCATTAAGACTCTGAAATTAAAAAAAAAAAAATGGGGGGAGGGGGAGTTGGTGCTGCAGACAGAGGGATGGGCACTCAGAGCCAGGGAGGCTCCAGGATTTCTCCCCAGACTCGGGTCAAGAGGACAGTGTTTCCTCACTCTCCACCCAGACTAATCAAACTCCCAACCAGCACTGGGGGTGGCCACTGCCCAAGTGGGGGCCACCCATCCTCCAACACACTCAGGTCATAGGAGAAAGAAAAAAATTCTTCCTGAGTTGAGGTTGTAAGGAACTCCTCAACAAAGAGAAATCCTGGGCAAAACGATGCTGGGACGGTGGACACTGTTGGTGCTTTTATGTCAGTGTCTGCTGACTGTTGCCACAGCCAGGAATTGGGACCAGAGGGGATGAGGGGGGAGGCGCAAGGAAGCACATACAGCCTCACTTCCTCTCTTCCCACGCAGCAGCGGATGGGACCCTGGTGTGACCCCCCCGTGCTCCCCTCTACCCTGCTGGCCTCCAGCCAGATCCCAGATTCCAGTCCTTTCCAATGCCCAAGAGGACCCAACTTTCAAAAGGGGGAAGGAAGGAAGGAAAGAAGGGGAGGGGAAGAAGGGCTCATAAGAGAATGGAGGGTTTAGGAGAGGAGGAAAGCAGGCACTGGTGGGGAAGGGGAAATCAGACAGGAGGAAACAAAATAAGTAACTAATTGTGAAATTGTGGCACCTGAGGCCTTGGGCCCTTTTGGTCAACTCTCGCCCAGGGTCCTATCACAGGGAGCTCAGGAGGGCTGTTTCCGGGGTCTCTCATTCATGTAGTAGCTCAAATTTAGATTTACAAAGACCTCCAAATGAAATACTGAGAAGCACAGACCTGCATTTTAAGAAGATGCTGCTCAACCTTCAGCTTGAAGCTTGTCTTCATCCTGGTCACCCCAGATGCCGTGTGCCATGAGTCAGTACTGCTTACCAATACAATGATCATCCTGTCCAGCTTCACTGCAACGTTTTCTTTGTATTTAATGGACTAATCTGTTGAAGGCAAACATTTAAAATAAATCACAAATTTTATAATGCTGTTAGGGTTCTGCTCTTTGTTTTTTAATTTACAGGGAGCCTTTAAAACCAGAAGTGATCAAAGTCTCCCTCAGTCCCTGAGAGGCTGTGGTGCCACCTCTCACAGCCTTAAGCCTCTATGGGGCCTGAGTTTCCCCTGGAGGACACCCACAAGAACAAGGAAAGCCCCTCCAAACGCTCAGGAAGGAAGAAGTCAGGGCACCATAACTGTTGAAGAAAAAATTATTCTGACACCTGTTAAATGGGAAGGAATATTTTATTTAGGACTATCATAGTAGGTGTCAAGACTATTGCAATAGGAAAGAGAGATTGGGCTCAACTCCTAATACAACAAGAACAAGTGGGGATTTATAGCCAAGGAGCCGGGAGGGGGAGGGGGTATCAGTGGATGGAGAATTACTAAGAGGAGACATGGGGTGCTGATCAGGAGACATCAGGAATTCTTGCTAAACCAACTTAACAGAATTCTTGCTCAAGGCAGCCAGGGTGATCAGCTCTCAAGGGTGGTGGTATTCTCTCTAAACTGACTTAGCAGGATTCTTGCTACTGCAACTGGGCTCTGCAGGCCCAGCAAGGACAGGCTGAGGTTGAGGCATAGCTGTGAAGTGGGCTCAGAGGAGCCTGATTCAAGTTTGGTCAAGGAGAGAGTCTTTGTCAGTCACAGACTCTTTATCCCAGAGGGTCCCACAGCTATTGTGACACCACGTGAATTAGTTCTTCATGAGAGACTAAGAGGAGGGGAGAAAAGACATTCTCTGGGATACCAACTCAGGGAAGATTTGAGCCCTGGCAAAATGCCCCCATTTGTTGGTGACCCACACAACAGCCTTTCCCTGACTCCCTCCTCTCATAGGAGGAGTTGAAAACACCAAAGACTCACTTTCCCAGCCTCCTTGGTAGCTAGAAGGAGGCTTGCAACCCAGTTCTGGGCAAAAAGGGAGAAGGGAAATTCTCCTGAGTGGCTTTTAGGAAATATTTTCCTCTCTGAATGAGGGAGTGGGAAGATAACACGCCTGGTGCTGAGGCAAGCATCCCCCATGGCGAGATGCAAGCCCAAGGATGTAGTGTCCTTGGAGTGTGCTGAAGATGGAGGGAAAAAGGAGCCTGGGTCCTTGGTGACATTGCTGAGCTGTTGCACCAACCCCTACTTGTCTATGCCCAGACTTCTAATTATGTAAGATTTAACTAAGCAGCTTTTTGATTTAAGCTACTCTTATGCTGGTGTTCTATAACTTGCAGCCAAAAGTACTGCCAACCCCCAGGGCTGGGCTAGGATTTGTAAAGGACACAGAGACATCCAAGCATCAGTCTCTTCCTTCTATTCTAGAAGTTTACGGTCAAGGTGGGGAAACTAGACATATGTACACATGTACAATGTCCCTAAAAATTAACAATTTAGAATATAATCAAGTTTTAAACTGAAGTCACAGCAATTCCACTCCCAGCGATTCTTCCCCAAAAGTATATTAAAAGATATCCACTGAACTTTAACATATAATAGAGAAAATATGGACATACCCTAAATGTTCAACAATAGGGGTTGAAATTACAGCCCATACATATCATTAAAGATGATGATGTTGATCTATACTTAATTATAGGCATTCTCCAAACAAAAATTCGGTAAAAAAAAAAAAAAAAACCAGGTTATTAACTGTGCATTAAATAAATCCACTCTTGTGCAGAAAAACATCTCTGAGTCTAGGCTAAATGTGAAGTGCAGTTATGACTGAATTTTATTTTCTTTATGCCTTTCTGTACCTTTTGCATTTGTTGCAATAAACACATATTTATTTTATAATGTCCACTCAGAATGTTTAGAAATGCAACTGATTAGTAAGTCTCTATATACTACTAGAACACCATGGAAAGCTTTACAAAAATCTACCAACAATTTGCAGAACAATGTGGTATATGAGGAGGGAGGTTTAGAATAACAAAGATGATCCACAGTCCCAGACACAATTCATGGCTTTAAAGAACCAGGTCCCAACTTGGGGACACTAAGGACCCAACCTTGGGTTCACTCACCCATATGCAGTAAAGACAATCTACTGACACCAGGTGGTGGTAAAGAAAAGTAGAGTATTTATTGCAGGGCTCCAAACAAGGAGAATGGGCAGCTCACGCTCAAAAGAGCGGAACTCCCCAATGGCTTTCAGGGAAAGGATTTTAAAGGCAGTGTGAGGGAGGGGTTGCAGGGTATGGGATCAGCTCATGAACAATTCTCCAACTGGTTGGCATCAATGTGGTTCCAAGTATCATCAACCTTCTGGCTTCAGCTGGTCTAGGGTCTATGTGCTTGCAGTCAGCAGTTTTCATATGGTAGGGGTTGGCTTCCTGTACAAACAACTTAGGAGTGTGTGTCAGGCCTGTATCTATATCCTTCAGGGAACTGGGAGTTCAGTGATTCTGCTGTATGGCAGATTTATAGTCTAAATACCAGTTTCCCAGCCCAGGAGCTATTCTTTGTTTCTACATCTTTACATTTCCTAATTATTAACTCTTGAGTCACCCTTCTGAGACTCATGGGAGGCCTGGGAGACTAAAGCCTTTTACTTCAAAAGACAGGGACATGGGATTGTATATGGTTTCATAGACAGTTTCTGAAATGATTCTGTCCAGTTCTATGAGCTGTAGAATATTCATCACGTATCTCACCCCCCCTCACCAATGATAGGATGTATACTTAAGCAAAACACTGAGTGGTAACTATTTGGCATTGTGGAAAATAACTCTAAACAAAACTTTTTGTATTGTACATGGTATAGACAGAGTATGTAATTCAGGCATTGTGAATAACTTCTAGGAAATGCTCTCAGGCTCTTTTCCAGGCTTTTGCCTAGGAATTGTTTGAAAAGTCTGATTTAACATTCCATCTATAATATAGAAACCTAGTTCACACCAAAACCCTTTGTATTTCTTAGAGGCACAAATACATCAAAGGCTCTCTCGATATCTAAAATACTTTCAAATCATAAAAAGTGTTATCAGTTGAAACTCTGTGATATTCTGATCAGCTTATTGCTCACTTGGTGTGACTCTGATGCTGCCAGCAGCACAACTTAATTCTGGAGGTTGACCTTCTTTCCCCGTTTCCCAGTATATTCTAGCAGAATAGGTAGCATTCCATCACTCCTTAGACAGCATTAAAATAATTGTGACTGCATTTAACATTTGAGTACAGAAAAAGATGGTGAAAAGTGGCAGAATGTGTCACCTCAAAATATGCCACCTTGTGGCGCAGTGGTTGAGAGTCCGCCTGCCGATGCAGGGGATGCAGGTTCGTGCCCCGGTCCGGGAGGATCCCACATGCCGCGGAGTGGCTGGGCCCGTGAGCCGTGGCTGTTGAGCCTGCGCGTCCGGAGCCTGTGCTCCGCAACGGGAGAGGCCACAACAGTGAGAGGCCCACGTACCAAAAAAAAAAAAAAAAAAAAAAAAATGCCACCTTGGCATAAGGGCTATTTTGAGCTAAAGAACAGATGCAAGCAGATGCAAGAATGTCATTCTGACCTCCCTTTTTTCCCTGAAGGCAGGAGTTAATACTCCCATGTGAAAGATGCCCTCCTGTAACAGAGAAGAATAAACCTGCCTCCATATTGGATCTATTCCTTTAGCTCTAACCTTTGTGCTCTGTTGCCTGTGCTTAGTCATGCTGGCTCTGCACTTTTGTAAAAGAATGTTGCCTATAGATGGAAATACACAGGATATACACAGGATAGCCCATTCTCAAGGCTCTGACCTTCAAATGTATAATACTCTTCCATTCACAGAGAGATAAAAAGTTGCAGAACAGAGAATAATATTTGTCTTATTGGAGGTTTATAGGAACATTGTGACCAGACCTACATAGACAGCTGCAAGAAAGTAGGATTCAGCCCCAAGAAGTTTGCAACAATCAGCCACACACTCCTGCCCCTTTTAGTGTAAAAGAAGTCTGAATTCTAACTTGGGTAAGATAAATTGTTGGGACACTAGTCCACCATCTTCTCAGTCTGCTGGCTTTCTGAATAAAGTCACTATTCCTCGCCCCACCAACTCATCTCTCAATTTATTGGCCTGTCTTGCAGCAAGCAGTATGAGTTTGGACTTGGTAACACTCCCTATACCAGGAGGAAGGAAATATTATCATCACCAGAGATGGGGAGTCGAAGCAGAGAGAAATCCATACAAACAGACCTTGTTAGGATTACTCTTATCTCCTTTTAGTATCCCCATATATTTTAGTAAACTTTTCCACAATTGCTACTCTTTGTTCAACCTCGTATATGAGCACTTGGGCCTATCAGCTTTTTTGGGTCTTCCTTTTCCTCTGGCGGCTCCCATGTACATGCAAAAATCTATATGCTTGTCTCCTCTTATTCTGTCTTATGTCAATTTAATTCTCAGGACCAGCAGAGACCCTAAAAGGGTAGAGATAAAGTTATGCCTCCCCTACAATGATCTACGTTTATTTACCAAACCGAGCCACCCAAGATTTGGATGACATTCATCCATCCCACATTCTTGTGGTCACTCGCCTCTGGAATGCTTCAGCTGCATTACTTGACTTTCGGAATAATCTGGCTGTCCTGTTCATATTGCCATTGCCCTGCATACCATTGACCCAGGCACTGGACTTGCTGGGACTCATAACAGCCTGCCCCAAGACATGCCACATTGATTATTTTGAGTTAAAGTTACTTAAGAAACAGCCCGTGGGGAAAACGATATTCAAAAAAACACAATGACACCCCCTCTTTCCCCTTGAAAGTAGGAAATAAATCTCCCATGTAAAAGTAACCTCCCTACATCAGGAGGGTAGAAAGTATCCTCATCACCCTAGTTAGGGAATTCAAGGCTGAGAAAACTGTATAAACAAACTTTGTTACTTCATTAGTCTGCTGTCCCAAGCACAAGGCCCTTTGTTAAATCTTCACACAAAAAAATTGTTTCCTTGTCGAAAAATGATATAGAAACAGCCTGCTTCGTTTGCTTCAAGGGTCCTCTTTCTATGAGACCTCCATGCATACAAATTAAATTGGTTTTTTTCTCCTGTTAATCTGTCTTGTGTCAATTTAATTATATGAGCAGGCCAAAGAACTGGCAAGAGGGGTAAGGGGGAAATTTCCCCCTCCCACGAACTCAAACTACTTTCCCAGTTTGGGGTGTGTGTGTGTGTTGAAGGCTCTACTAAAAATCAGTGCATGTGTCACATATATAATTCCTTGTTCATTTTGACCTGTAGAATAGCTTTACAGTAGAAACACCAGCAAACAACTTTTGTACTATTAAAAGGCTTTTTTCCCTTCCTGAATGTTTTAATTGTGCCATAGTGTTTTGCCCACTGAAGAAGCTTTTTATGGGCTTTGCAACTTTGTTGCTAGCTTGAGGTTGATTATTGTGATTGTATTGTTCACTGTGCTAGAAATAGTATGAATACGATTTACATAGATTGTTCAGTTTTTAATATTAGCCATAGAACTGGTTAGTATCTCAGTAGTTCAATGAAACGTTTCCTGTATTCTAATCTTTTTTTTTTTTTCGGGGGTACGCGGGCCTCTCACTGTTGTGGCCCCTCCCGTTGAGGAGCACATGCTCCGACGCGCAGGCTCAGCGGCCATGGCTCACGGGCCCAGCCGCTCCACAGCATGTGGGATCTTCCCGGACCGGGGCACGAACCCGTGTCCCCTGCATCGGCAGGTGGACTCGCAACCACTGCGCCACCAGGGAAGCCCTTCTAATCTATTTTGAGAAATTCTGTGGGGTTTCTTTAAATTGTATCTTATGGTTCAAGTCTGTAGATTTTAATAAGCAAAAATTTTTAAAGATGTGGTAATCTTCCAACTAATACTTATCTGTCTAGACGGCACAAACTGCATCTTTAAATCCATAAATAAGTTTCCTTAAGTATCATACTTTCCTGGTCTTTCATGCTTAGTGATAAGGCGGAAGCACAAGAAAAATCAGTAGAATACGGTTTTTATTTTGTAAACACTAATGTATTAAACTTGCTATACACTGAAGCAAATAATATATATTTTTATTTGAATTGTATATATGAATTGGATGTTATAACTAGTTGATATTTTTCATTGTGTTAGAGGTATTTTCACTGAACAAGGTCAATTGGTTACCTCAGTATTACAACCAATATAGTCCAAGGGACCATTTCAAAATAAATAAATAAAAATAAATCAGTGCATGGCCTCTTGCTTCCTCTTTCCTCCCAGCTCCCAGATACAGGAAGTGGTTTGTCTCTCTTTTGTTGCTTACTGGCCAGGCCTTCAGCATCTCAACTTCTTTATTCAGTCAGTCAATAAATATTTATTGAAGGCCTGCTATGTGCCAGGCACTGTGCTAGGTGCTGGGGGAGGGGCAGTCACGTAGCTTAACTTCAGAGAGCTTATTGCCTCATGTCAAAGACAAACCTTATTCAAAGAATCACACAATCAAATATAGTTCCCTAAGTGCTTTTTTCTTAACTTCTTATTCTGAAATAATTTTAGATTCACCTAGAAATACTATAGAATTCCTGTGTACCCTTTGCTCAGCTTGCTTCAATGACAGTACCCTATGTAATCACAGTACAATGATCAAAACCAAGAAATTAACATGGATACAATACTAAGCTATGGGCCTTATTGGATTTCTCTAAGGGCTTTTTATTACATTAATTCTTTAGTAATTATAACCATCTTGGGAAGTAAATATTGGATTGGCCAAAAGGTTCATCTGGATTTTTCCCTAAGATGTTATGGAAAATTCTGAACTAACTTTTTGGCCAGCCCAATACTACCATCACCCTCCATTTTATAGATGCAGAAACTGAGTTTCAGAACAATTACATAACTTGGGCAAGATTCCAGCTTGCAAGTGGCACAGTGAGGACTGCAGACCCAGGCAGCCTGGCTGTGAGGGGTCTGCTCCCCACCACTGAACTACACATCCTCTTAACATCAGCCAAGCAAGTTTCCTTGTTCGAACTCAAAGAATCTTACTATCACAGCACTACAATAAACTGGGGGGCTACTAGAAGGAGTTGTAACTCTTGGATGCCACCTTCAAAGTCAAAACATTTGCTTCCAAAATCAAAGTTTGTTTCAATGGCAAAGGCTTCCCAAAGGAAATTACTATTTCAATCACTATGGATGAAACAATGTTCTTCGGGCTAACAAAGGCTGAGCTCTCAAACATTTCCCTCTGGTTGAAAATAACTTTAGTTGAAACATTTTGACTCTCAAAAGGAAGTTTCTTTGTAAGAAACTGCAAGAAATGCAGGTGCAGTTAAGGCTCACCCAAAACCGAAGCCTTGGGAAAAGCCAGCTTCCTCTCAAAGTCATACCATTTCCAACTGTCGCACCCCTGCATAACTCAAAGCCAAAGGAAATCTGCAAGAATAGAGGTATGTTGATCTGCTTTGCATAGGAGAATATCAATCCCAAAATGGGAGCCAGGGGAAAATCAAAAAAAACTGAACAAGGAAAAATACCTTTCTTGCTTAACTATGCATCTGTGGAATTTGTACTTGTTACCAAAATGCAGAAGTTACTTAAATGACCGCAGAGTTCCACTTCTCCCTTCTCCAGCACTGACATGCAGCGTTACTGAGCATGCCCCAAAGGCAGTTCAGTTACTATAAAGAGGATTCTCTTTTTTAAGATATCGCTGTTAACAGTAACATCTCATGATTCCGTCTACAACAGATTATAGCTTGGGTTTGCTCTCCGCTATTTTGTCCTTCCTCTGATTTCGAGCCAGTAGCCAGGCCCTTTGGAATGGCTTACCTTCTGGATTTCGCAGAGCAGAAAGCAAGGAAGCTTCAAATCAATGACTCCTTTACATTTTTGGGAGGTGGGGGGTTGGGGAGGGGAGAGACAAGAGCTAAGGAAATTTAGTGAAGTGGCGTGTCCTCAGAGTGGAGTAAGAGTAGCAAGAGAGAATCTTCCAGCCTGCACTGGGGAGCCATGCATTGCTTTCCAGCAAGATCTAAAGGGATAGCCGGCTATCTGGTGCACCTAGGGGTGCTGAGCCCCAGACACCAAGGCTTCAAGTCTTCTCAAGAGTCCCTTGCCCCAAATGTGGCATAGACACAGCAGGGGCCTAAAGGAACATGCATCAGAGACATAGGGGTCCCAGAGTAGCCAGTGGGACTCAGGACAAGCAGAGTATTTCAGCTGAGGCTTTACAGCTTAAGGTTTCAAGGTCTTCATGTAACCTGGAGAAGGTGGGGCACTGTGGGGAAGACCCAGTGCCTTAACTTCCCACCAGTTCAACACGTGGGATAAACCCAAGATGACTTAATACAAAGAAGTTTAATATTCTTGAACGTCTGAGTTTGTGAGCTGACATTCACACCACCTATACATTCATTTATACATCTATACATACATTCAACTGTACATTTGTTCATCTGAAAAATACATCATACACTGAGATGGAACCTGAGGACATGGTGGTTCCCCAGGCTCCCCGTGATCAACAGTCAGACGTGTCCATCCTAAAGCAAGGAGAGGCTGCTACATGGTCACTAACGGTAAGATAAAGTCCTGGGGTGTCTTACAGGTGTCATTATAAATGGTCCATGTTGCACTCATACTTATCCATTGTTAAATTACATATAATGTATGAAGTTTCAAAATGATACGTGTAGGG
>NW_006787038.1:3507044-3512357 GCF_000442215.2 Lipotes vexillifer
GTAGGGAGGCTTCCCTGGTGGCGCAGTGGTTAAGAATCCACCTGCCAAGGCAGGGGACATGGGTTCGAGCCCTGATCCGGGAAGATCCCACATGCCGCGGAGCAACTAAGCCTGTGTGCCACAACGACTGAGCCTGAACTCTAGAGCCCATGAGCCACAACTACTGAGCCTGAGTGCCACAACTAGTGAAGCCCGTGTGCCTAGACCCTGTGCTCCACAACAGAAGCCACCACAGTGAGAAGCCCACGCACAGCAACAAAGAGCAGCCCCCACTTGCCCCAACTAAAGAAAGCCTGTAGGCAGCAACGAAGACCCAATGCAGCCAAACATAAATAAATAAATAAATTTATATTAAAAAATGATACATGTAGGAATTTACTCAAAGGAAATAATCATGGATGAATACAATGATTTTGCTGAAACAATGATTATCTTACTGTCGTTTATAATAGCAAAACCCTGGAAACAGTAAAAATAGTTTCCACTCACTGGAATACTATGCAGGCATTAAGAAGGATGTTGTAAATGTTATTTTTATAATTAAAAATAAAGAATTGAAGAAAAATACTTTAGAAGAACATTTAATAACATGGAAAGGCATGTTTAACAACAAAATATTGTTATTAAATATATATATATATATATAAATCTGAGCAAATGTATTTTTTAAAACTTTTGTAAAGCCGATATAAATATACATCTGTGTAAACACGTGTGTTGTGTGAATAGGATACAGGTGCACCAGGAGGTTATACAACAAAATATGAAAAGTGACTATTTCTACCAGCATCACATCATGACTTCCGTGGGCCTTAGAAACTTTTGCCTTCATGGATTTCTTCTTCCACATACACAAAAAAAAGTTGAAAATTATATTTTATGATGGCATTGGCATAAAGATGAATACAAGCCAGGCTAGATTCATTGTTATATGTTCATTTTTACTATTTTCTTTTTTTTCTTCTTATTTTAAGAGAAATTAAAATTAAAACATTTGTGGGCCCTAGGCTTTATGCTTCCTAGGGCTATGAGATATGGAATTACTTGATTTTTATTTCCTTCTTTTTGTCTGACTGCATTTTCTAAATTTTCCATACTGAAGACTTATTCTTTCATCATAATGAAAAGCTATGCAAACAAAGAAATTGGCAAACATAAATAAATGGCCTGTTTTATGCAATGCCAACACACAAAACAGCAAATTCAGCCTCTGGAGACAATACCTTCCAGGGACTTTAAAGCATCCCTATTGGACACAGCCTGGCATCCACGGCACTGCTCGTCTAGCCCAGCAGGATGGCTTCCTGCTATAACCAACCAACAAGACAAAACCTCCAGTTTTCAGAAAACGTCACTCTCCTGCTTACCAAAGAGAATGGGTCCACGCCCTGTCCTTCACCCACAAAGATGACACCACCAATGCACACTGGCTTTATTTCTCCAGGGGTGGAGATGGTTAGCCATGTTCTAGCCACACTCTCTGACCCGGTCTGACAAGCATATAGGCAAAGAGGGCAGGATTTGGTAACTCTGGAAAGGCACTAACCAGCACTTTTAGCGTTTCACTCGTGGCACCAACGTGTCATAAACCGGTGATGTTTGCCCAACTGTGAAGTTTGTCAAGAGGTTCGACTTTACAAAGTCAGCCTTTCAAGTATGGATTTTTAATTTATATATTCACGTATTTACTTCTGTGTTTGATATATATTGATTAAGCATCTCCTCAGTGCCAGGCACTGTTCTAGGAGCAGGAGACATGGTGGTGAACAAGACAGACACTGTCCCTGTTCTCACGTTGCTGGAAGGAGAGATGCTGAACAAGGGTTCAGAGGGCTTTGAAGAGGGAGAAGCAATGGGTGCATTGTGTATGTGACAAGGAGGCTGCACCCAGTCTAAGGAGGCAAGGATCCATGCTCCCCAAAGAATCAAAGTTTAAACCCAAACATGGAAGGTAAGTAGGAGTGGGCCAAACAGGGCGGGGGGTGGGGGGACGTATCAAGAGGAAGAAGAATGCATCAGGCAGAAGGATGTGCTAACGGCCAGAACCTAGGACTGCAGTCTGTGAGTAGCTAAGGAACTGAAGGCGTCCGAAAGGGTTGGTGAGTATGGACGAAAGTCAAGCTGGAAAGGCAGGCAGAGGCCAGAATGTGAAGGGTTATTTTAAGTCCAGTTAAGAAACTGAGACTGTCCTTACTCCAATGGGAAACCATCACAGAGTTTTAAGCAAAGGGGTGCTTTGCTCCTCGGTGGAGAGTGGATTGCCTGAATCTCCAGTAGTGGCCCTGAGTCATGAGTGATGGTTGTTGTGTAGCATAAACCCTATGGAAAGGCTTAATGCAGCCTAGTTTAGACAACTGAAAGAAAGCAGAGATGCCCACCGGGACTTCTATGCTTCCCACACTCCGCATCACAGCTTTCAGAACCGTACAAACAAGGACATCTTAAAACAAAATGGAGTAGAAGCAGGAATACCACACTGCCCTAAGTACTACAGATTTATAATACCTCTTGATCCTGCTGGCATACATCTTCCAGCTTTCTTTTCTTCTTTTTTTTTTTTTTTTTTTTGCGGTCCCCGGGCCTCTCACTGTTGTGGCCTCTCCCGTTGTGGAGCACAGGCTCCGGATGCACAGGCTCAGCGGCCATGGCTCACGGGCCCAGCTGCTCCGCGGCATGTGGGATGTTCCCGGACCGGGGCACGAACCCGTGTCCCCTGCATCGGCAGGCGGACTCTCAACCACTGCGCCACCAGGGAAGCCCTGCAGCTTTCTTTTTCTTCTTCAAGATTATCTTTACTCTTCTTGGCCATTTGAATTTCCATATGAATTTTAGAATCAGCGTGTCCATTTCCACAATGTAAAACCTGCTAGTATATCGATTGGGATAGCATTGAATCTAAAGATGAATTTGGAAAGAACTGACCTCTTTGCAGTATTAAGTCTTCTAATCTATGAACATGGTCTAGCCCTCCATTTATTTAGGTTTTCTGTAATTTCTCTCAATAATGTTATGCTGTTTCCAGTGATGAGGTCTTGCGTATGTTTTGTTAGATCTATTCCAAGATAGGTGATGTTTTAGGTGATTGTAATGGGCAAATATTAGAGATGCTAATTAAAGGAAGTAATGTCTGGGGAAAGTACTTTGCAAAATGTAAAACTTTATACAAATCCGAGATATTCTTTCTCACCAACACTACTGAGCACATCATTTTGGAAAGTCAGTCTACACGCCCATAAGGCATCTTTCCCAGTAGCTATGGATTAACAAAGATGCTAAAAGGCTCTAGAACGAGGAACTGCCAAAAAGTGACATCAGAGGCCAAAGAAGAGAATTACTGGCCTGGAATAAACTCTTAGAAAAAACCAACTTCTCAGTCTGAGTCTGAATTTTACCCAACAGCCATCAGATGGCCTCAGGGGGGGAAAAGAGCTCAAAAAGCACATCCTTCATTCAAAACTCAGGGACCTGATACAAGATCTTATTAGGTCTATGAGCTCCTGACACTGTTGCTGAAAATCAGCATAGACCAGCCCTCAGTGGGAGCTGAGGTCCTGCTTCAGCTTCTCATCTTCACAGGAATTCTGCCCAGAACCAACGAAGGGCAGATCTACTTCTTCCTCGGAACAGTCCCTGGCAATGCTGATGCTCTCACTTTCAGCTGCCTCTGAGTCTGAACTGGTGACTCACAGCCGCTTCTCTGAGCCCAGCCTCACAGGCACCCTCCCCATCCTGCCAGGCGCTGCCTGCCACAGACACAGCTCGGGTTCTCACCTCCTTCCTCCTTCCACCAGTCTGGAGGAGACAGTGGCCAAGCATGAAATCTTCAGGATATTAAAAGTACTTGTAAAATACAAAAAGGAGACAGACTTTGCTGATATTTACCCCCAAATCATTCCATTCCAGTTTCTCGGACTCCTCTCTCCATTCATCAGTGTAGCAGTAATCATTATTCATTGAATCAACAAATATTTTTTGAGCATGTGCCATATGCCAGGCAGTATTTTAAGCGCCCGAGATATAGCAGTGAACAGCACAACTAAAGTCCCTTCCTTCGTGCAGCTTATACCACTGCGGGAAGGGGTGACCGTGTCCCCAGGGAACGAGGAGAGGGGCAGGGAACAGGGCCATCAGTTGCAAATTGAAAGGATTTTAGAAGCCCGAGGTCTTAGTTTGGGTTCCCCCTAAAGCAGACGCTAAGATAAGGATTTGAGAGCAGGTTGCTTATTGAGGGAGTGATCCCAGGAAGTATAGGTGAGCAAATGGGGAAGTGACAGGAAAGAAGGAAAACCATGGTTTGTTAATGAGGGGGGTAAAGCTGTGGGCAACTGAGGCCCAGTCCTAGGTGTCCCTCATAGAGATGATATAAAATGTGCCTCAAAAGTATCCCTCTGCAGGACAAGGAAGCTCAGGGGTTTTTCCACCAACTCCCACCCTTGATTAGTCAAGGGTCACTCCTAGGATCTTAACTCCCTGGCATGTCAGGCAGAGAGAGGCTGGAGGCCACGAGCATGTACAGGAGCTGTCTGCAGGTCACCTCTGAGATGGGCTCCGGGGATGTGGGTGGCACTGTTGGCATCCGCTACTCCCAGTCATCTTGTTCCATTATATGCCCAGCACCTAGTGTGGTTTCAGGTGCACAGCAGGCACTCAATAAATATATGTGGAGTAACTGGATGTTTCATCACCTGAAGATGCCTTTAAAGCTGTTCCAGAGTCAGCAGGAGAAAGGGCCCTGAACTTGAACTTGCAAATAGTGGGCTCAAAGCACATTAAGCTAATGATCTTGGGCAAGTCCCTAACCCTTTCCAATCTCAATCTTCACAGCCATAAAAAGGAAACTCTAACAACTTCCTTGCCTGCCTCATTGGACTGTGATGAGACGCCAATAAAAGAAACGCAGTGAAAGTGCTTTGGAACACCAGAACGTGCTAGAACTCTTTCTTGTGGAAAAAGCCTGGAATATGGAACGTGGTCTGAAAAAGTAGATGCTTGGTCAAGTCAATTGTGTGTGTGTTTCCTCAATTATAAAACAGGCACAACGATAATCAGGCCACGACACGTCTCAGAGGGCTGTGATGGGGCTCATGAGGCAAGATAATGGATGTAGCGTGCGTCACTTCCTTCTGAAACTCTACAAAAATGACAAAAAGCGATGTGGATTTTTAAAGGGGGCGGGGATCATAAACCCATGATGACACAGCAACAGGAGAGGAAATGATAGCAACAAAACTTTGGAAGCCGGAAAGTAAACGGCCAATTAGCAAATGGCTTAGCTAGCAGAGCAAGTTAAATACTAAAATAGTGCTAGGGAAA
>NW_006787038.1:3512414-3548453 GCF_000442215.2 Lipotes vexillifer
GGAAAGAAGGAACGCAGCTTGCCCCAAACATTAGGCACCAGACACCTCTGGCAGTGAGGGTGAAGGTGGGGCAAAGAACAGGAAGATTGGCTGAAAGTCTTTTTAAGAAGTCAGAGCTTCAAACCCCTCCTCAACCCTGGCAGAAACTCTGGGGGTGGCCCCCAGCAAGCTGTTTCTACAAGCCCTCCAAATGATCGAGGGGCTCTCTGGACATTATCTAATTCCACAAGGGCGCACACTTACGGTTGTCTTTCTATGGCCTTGGCTATTTTACAACCCTGTAAGGATAAAAGTTTAGTTGTAGAAAAACTGAGAGTAATGCAAATGTTTCTTGGCCATAGAAATGCAAATTAATTTTTCCAGTAGAGATACATTGGTTTTTAGAAAAAAATAACCCCATTCCAGTTCATTGCCCTATAGAATATTAACTAGATTTACATCCATTGGCAAATTCGTTTCAGTATTACTGATTATATAGGTCTGTTCAAATTTTCCCCTTAACTGGTTTTAACAACTTCCTAGTTCTCTCATTAATTAAATAAATAAATCTTTAACACAAATTCATTTTACATATGCATGAGAGCTATTTTCACCTTTTTGAAAAGTATGCTTTAGCACAGTGATTCTCAAAGTGAAGTCCTGGACCACCAAGGCGGCACCTGGGAACTAGATGCAGATTCTCAGACCTCACCCAGACCTGCTGAATCAGAAACTCTGGGGGTGGGGGCCAGCCACTTGTGCTGTCAGGCGCCCTCGGGTTCTAATGCACACTCAAGTGTGAGAAGCACTGCTTTAGCACTTCCATCAAACGCTACCAAGATGCTACCTTAGTCCTGACTCAGTTGAAACCTTGGAACTTGACAGTCTACGTGGTCTCTAACATAGCTCTGCCTGTGACAGATAAGAACAGGCCAGGCCATCCTTCTCTCTCATCTCCAGGGATGCCTCAGCTGTCCCGCCACTCACTCCCTGTCTCCTTGCAGCACCAAGAGATGGAACAAGGGTCCTTTGTGAGCTGGACACAACATCAAATTCAAGATTCCTTGAGAGGATTCGTTTAGGGCCCGTTGGCACCTGCTGGTCTGACTCTGTGGGACTAAAACCCTCAAGCTTCGGAACTAATGGTCCCAAAGGGACCACTACCCCAAAGAGAAGGGATGAGCATGAAGGAAAAAGCTACCTCAGAACCCAGCCCCAAATGTTGTGTTTATTTATTCTCTGCCTCCTGCAATAATAATAGAGTGTTATTTCATTGCTGACAGATGCAAAATAACAAGTCCGTTGTGTGCTGATCTGGAGCACATATGCCACCCATTTGTCTTGCAGCCTGTCCGGGCGCTCTGCCCTGTTCACAGGCAGCCCTCCCTGACAGCCAAATGCCATACAAGCCCGATAATTGCCCTTCACTGAAGGGAGGATCCCCCTCATCTGCACAACTGATGCTAACGTGTAGCTGGGCTTGAGAACCATTGTTGTAATCTGGTCAGACCAGTGAAGTGAGCTGCTTGAGATAACCTGAAAACCTGAATCAGCATGGGTCTGACCTCCATTCTGGGCTTGTATGGGGAAGGACATTCTAGCCACTCCTCACTACCACAGCCCCAACTCTGCCACTTAGCAGAGGTGTGAACTTGGGCACGTTTTTTCCCCTCTTCTAGCCTCTGTTCCCCTGGTAGAATGCGAATAATAGAAACACCTTCCTCGAGGGGTGCTGTGAGGACTAAATGAACTGATGATTGTAACGCCCTTAACACAGAGCCACTCCCCAAATAAGTGTGGGTGTTTGTACTTGGTGGTGGGGTGTGATGATAAAACAGATACCCTAAAAGCCCCTTGGAAGGGGAGTAGGGGCCATAGGAAGAAAAACAGGCATTAAGTGCAGGCTGAACTAACTGAGGCCAGGAAGGAGCTGGTTATAGAGGACCTGATCGATCAATGAGAAGCCCCCAGCCTGCACTGAGGTCCCGTGGCAACTTCTTGTGACTGTCCTTTGCTTTGTATATGACAAGAGTGAGCCACAGGGCCAGTAGGAAGAGGGAAATCTGAGTGGATGCTCTTTGTCAAGCAGGAAAACACTAATTAAATGATTTTTTTCCTCCTTTCTTCATTGCCAAAATACTTGTCTTAACAAGATCCTCCTAGGTCCAGGTGGAAGGCCACTGCTTACCTAAAACCAGTGGTTCCCAACTGGCAGTGATGGTCACCAGTGGGAACTTGCTACTAGCTTCTAGTGGGTAGAGAGGCCTTGGATGTTGCTAAACATCCTACAGTGCACAGGACAGCTCTTCACAATAAAGAATGGTGCGGCCCCAAGCGCCAACAGTGCCTAAAACCAAACATGGTTGCCCATATTAGAGCGAATCTCTCCCTCCTCTATGCTCTTCAGACACCTCGTTTGAGCCTGTGCTGGGGCACTGGCCTGACTCTGCCAGGTGTGGTGGTTAGCTGGTGGCCTCCTGGAACAGCAGAAAGGGCAGAGGCTCTGAAACCTGGCTCAGCCACCCACCGGCTAGGACCCAGAAATGGTCATTTAGCTTCTCTGAAGCCATTTTCTCGTCTGAAAATGGAATTTAGAATCCTAATTTGCAAGGTTATGGTCAAGATTAGATAAAATACTCTGTGTAGAGCACCTGGCACATGGTAAGTACTCAGTAAGTTATAGGGTCACATCTTCCTAGATACAACCCAGAGGGCCACAGTGATGTCTTGCGTATCTTTACATTGCCTACAGCATCTTAGGCTATGCCATGCACATAGTAGGTGCTCAGAAATTGTTGAACTAAAGTGAAGTCTTGCCTGGAAGCCAAGGCTCAAGAAATAAACCTAGCCCACCTCATGGACCTATAGTCCTGCCACTTGTAAATGGTTTTAATTCAGTCCTCAGGATGCACCCGTATCTCAGAACAGGATCTGTTTCTCCCTGTCACCAAGTCCTGGGTCCTTCCAGTGAGCAGGGAGGCTAAGCTTGGCCTTTGATTCTTTCAGGGACAGCCAGAGCCTTGGCCACCGCTTGGGAGCAACTACCACAGTCCAGCCATTCCCAGCTGACCAACTCGATAACCTGCCAGTAGCCAAATACCTGCCACAGTACCTGGAGAAAAATGTCAAAGGAAATGCTAATTTCCTAACAAAGGAGGGATGCAAGTCTGGATGAGTATGATTTGCTTGGAAAATGAGAGGGACCATCACCCAGTCCTCCAGATTGAACAGAGCCTTCCTAAATACACACCCTGCCCACACCCACCCACTGACACACACAGCTCGGCCAGAGCGTGAAGCAAATGTGAGAAGACCATCTCTATCCCTTTCCACTGAAAAGCTTTCAAGGGTTCATCTACTACCAGCTTCTCCCCTGCTAGAGAAGACATCAGGGAAGGCATATTGCACCAGGAGGGAGACCTGAAGGCAGGTGTGATCCCTGCCAATAACATGCTGTGTCATTTTGAACAAGTCCTGTCACCTCTCTGAGCCTCAGTTTCCCAACTATGAAATGAAACCTGGACAAGAAGGGCCCTTCCGGCTGTGATATCCTATGCTCTTTCTAGGGCCAGTCGTGGCTTCACTCCCACATAGACCTGAATGCCATGCAGACAAACGCTGATCCACTCCGAGTCCAGCCCTTGCTGCTCTCCAAGGCCTGGATCTCCTATTACTTTACCAGGTGGCCCCCAGCGAATGGCAGGGGAGCCCTATCTCCCCCTCTGTTAGAGTTCTTTGGAATAGACACAATAGCCCTGCCCCTCCTCAGCACCCCACCCCCACCCCCGAGGCCAGGCCAGGCTGCCCAGGAAGTATCAGGCAGGGACTCAGATTGCAAAGATACACGGTGACACAGACACTCTGCCAGCCTCCAAGAATCCAGGCCAAGAACAGATAATGCTTACACCAAGCATGCACCATAATTGCTAGGTGTCTAAGAGCTAACTGCTCCAGGTATAACATTGCCCTTAGCTGCTTTCTCCAAATCCCTTGATAAAAGGAATCTAGGCACAACCATCAACAAAAATGAGAACTCCACTCCAAATCCCCTCTCCTGCCCTATTCCTGAATCTTCCTTCCAGGCCCCAGTACCCTCTCTGAGTACAGTGTCTGGGTCCCATTAGCTCAGGGGCTTCCCCTGACACACAAAGGACTGCATCTCACCTGCACAAAACTTTCCTTCCTATGCGGATCCAGAGCAGTACACAACTGTCTGCCAACTGCCCTGCACTCTTGGCTATGGGGTAGGCTCAGGGTGGGGAAGGGGAAAGAACACCAACTCCGGAGTTGGAATCCCAGCTGTGCCAAGTAGGACAATTTATAATCCTCAGTCTTCTTGCATCTTAGTTTGCAGATCTGTAAACTGATCTTAGCAAAACCTACCTTACAAGAGTGTCCTGGGGATTAAATGAACCGACCTACACTAGGTGCTCGGGAAAGGGCGCTATTTTTATAGGGGTTTCACCAACTTGGCTGAGTAATACAGTTCCAGGCACAAAACACTCAAACAATTTGTAAAAGAAGCATTTTAAAACCAGAGTTCTCTTGGCACTTTATTGGAAGTGAATCGGATTCCCTTTGGACTAAGGAAGAGCAGACTTCTCTAAGAATCGTTCATTCAATTCAGACAGATGCCAAATGCATGGAGAACTCTGATTCTGTTGTAAGAAGCCCAGAATGGAGGTCAGACCTATGCTGATTCAGGTTTTCCGGTTATCTCAAGCTGCTCACTTCACTGGTCTGACCAGATTACAATGGTTCTCAAGCCCAGCTACACGTTAGCATCAGCCCGGGAGCTGTTCCAACCTATGGGTGTGCAAGCCCCGTCCCAAAGCAATTTCACCAGAATCTCTGCCAGGTAGGGTGACGTATCAGTACTTTAAAGAGCTCCCTGGATGATTCTCATGTGAGATCCACTGGACCAGGAGATCTCCATGATCCCTCCCAGGCATCCTGGTGCGTACAATAACGTATGATTCAGAGTAGACATTTAGTACATGTTTATTGAATAAATGGATGAAGATTCTGACTCACCTTTTTTGCTATTTCCATATTCACCAAAAAAAGGAAGAAAATAAAGAGTTGAATTCCAAGTAAGAATCCTAGAGCAGTACTGTCTAATAGAAATTTCAGCAATGATGGAAATGTTCTATAATCTGTGCTGCTCAGTACAGTAGCCACAAACGGTACGTGGCTACTGAGTACTTGAAATGTGGCTAGTGTGACTGAGGAACTGAATTTTAAATTTTATTTGATGCTGATTAAATTTAAATAGCCACATGACTTCTGGCTACCACACTGGACACTGCAAACAAAGAGTATGTACCTTTAATGAACACATCTGTAGCTGTGTACTTCCACATCCCTCTTTTACCAACAGCACCCCATTTTCATTTAGGGCAGCCCCCTGTCACCACCACTGCAGTCTTTTGGGGACAGCTAATGAAGTTGCCCTGCCCTTCTCCAGCCAAGGGGTGAGCCCAGGACACAAGCTACATCAACCTCTCCAGAAATTTTACTCTAGCTTCAGTGTCACAAGAATAGAAAATGAGGGCTTCCCTGGTGGCGCAGTGGTTGAGAGTCCTCCTGCCGATTCAGGGGATACGGGTTCGTGCCCCGGTCCGGGAACATCCCACATGCCGCGGAGCGGCTGGGCCCGTGAGCCATGGCCGCTGAGCCTGCGCCTCAGAGCCTGTGCTCTGCAATAGGAGAGGCCACAACAGTGAGAGGCCCACCAGTGGTTGAGAGTCCTCCTGCCGATTCAGGGGATACGGGTTCGTGCCCCGGTCCGGGAACATCCCACATGCCGCGGAGCGGCTGGGCCCGTGAGCCATGGCTGCTGAGCCTGCGCGTCCGGAGCCTGTGCTCCGCAACGGGAGAGACCACAACAGTGAGAGGCCCGTGTACCGCAAAAAAAAAAAAAGAATAGAAAATGAGTTGGAGTACATAAATACCAATGTTAGTAGTGGCGTTAAGACACTGTGTATCAGTTTCCAGAACATTAGTCCAGAGTTTGACCATCACAACAGTGATATATGAGATGGGCTAGGCATCATTATCATCACCATCCTTGTCATCATCAAAGTCCCTGGTACCTAGAAGATCTGATGTGCCAGCTTCTGAACTAAGTACTTAAGTTGCCTAGCTTCCCTGTGCATCATTTCTTCATCTGTAAATTGGGAATTAACTCCTCCTAACCTCTTCCAGCGTTTTTGTGAAGACAGATCAGGTCCATAAGAGCTTTGAGCCAAATAAGGAGTTACCCAAGGTTTTGCTCTCTGGGTATTAGTGTGGGGGAATCATGAGAGGATTTGATGCAGGACACAGTATCTAGGCCCAGTTTACAAGCTGTGTGACACCAGGCAAGACACTTGTCCTTTATGGGCTTTCAGTTAAAATAAGATTGAATTAGACACCTCCCTTTCCAGTTTCTCCATTTTCTAACTTATTTGCATGCCCCTCCCACCTGGACTGACACCTATCCCTTCCCACTTCTAAGAACACCCCCCAGAAAACTCTCTAGCCAAGACCATGCTGGCCTTGCCCAACTCATTTCTTCTTTCCCCGACAACCCACCTGACCAGAAAGTTGCCCGGGGTAAGCACTCCCGTACCTTCCTATACCAAGCGTCTGGCAAAGCACTTTACTGGAAACATGTTTAAACATCTCCTCTACTAGTAGACCATAGCCCTACTAGGGCAAAGACCATGTCCCTCTTATTCACCACTGTAGCCTCAGTGCCTAGTACAGGGTCAGGCACATAAAAGGTGCTCAGTAAGTACTTACTGTTTGAATGAATACCCCAAATCTATCTATTTTATTATTTATCATTTCAGGAAACCCACAGAATTCATTATCTAATGCTGTGTAACAAAGAATCTCGAAACCTACCGGCTTAAAAACAACAACGATCACTTCTTATCTCCCAATTTCTGTGGGAGAGAGTTTCAGACAGGGCACAGTGGGGTTGGCTTGTCTCTGCTCCTTATCTGGAACGTTGGCTGAAAGACTCAAAGGCTGGGGGCCGGAATTGTCTCAGTTCACCACCTAGCTGGTGGTTGAGGCAGGCTGTTGCCTGAGAGCCTAGCTGGAGATATCGGCCAGACCACTTCATGTCACCTCTCCCATGTGGCTTGGGCTTCCTCACAATATGGTGGCTGCGTTCCAAGGGTGGGTGTCCTGAGAGAGTAAGAAAGAGACAGGAAGAATATCTCCTTTTTATGACCTAGGTTTGAGAGGTACATCCCATCGCTTCCACCACCTTCTATTCATTAGAAGCCAGACACTAAGTCCAGCCCACATTAAAAAGGAAGGGGATTAGACTCCATCTTTTGAGAGAAGTGGTAAAGAACTTGCAAACATATTTTAAAACCATTACAACCATTTAGCTAGCACAAGAGGCAAAATGCATGGTGAAAGCTAAGTGTCTGAAGAAGCAGGAATTCAGGTCAAATTATTAGCTGTGTGAACGTGAGGAAATGACTCTCTGAGACTGGGTTTCCCTATCTAAACAATCAGTAGGTTGAAGTTATTGGTCCCTGGTGGTATTTACATGCTTGGAGTCTTCTTGCCTCAGTCATCTTAAAAGGATTCCCTCGTAACTTTCTTGACATCCACTGACCCTTCCCATCATTGATCACCCTTGGCTTCTGACAGTGGAGGCAGCAAGAGTTTGCTACTGGAGCTAGGGGACCTAGGATTCAGACACCAGGGGCAACTTTAAGAAACAGATGTTGAACCATTGAGGACCTCGGGATTCTCCAAGGTCTTCTCAGTCCCAGCCCAGGAGAGGTGAGAAACGCAGCAGTCACAGACCTGAGGAATCTGAATCTGCCTGCCGGGGCCCAGGGTTCTGCATTTACTTTTTCACACTAACTGCTGCTGGGGGGAGGGGAGGAGTCTTAAAGCGCGTACCCCAGCTGTCTCATTTTAGTCAAGTTCCTTGCTTTTGCTCCCAGTTCGAGGCTTTTCCGCTCCACCACTCTGTGAAAGGGGGAGGGGGAGGGTGCCTTGAGTCTCCGCAGTCCTGGGCCCCGCATACAACAGTGAGCCACACTTTCGCCTTTTTCTGGGCCAGCTGACCCTCCCCAGCCATCGCCTCGCGTGGGTCATGGTCCTAAGACTCGGGCGCAGCATCCCCCTGCCGTGTGCGCCTGGCGCCCAGAGCCGGGTCCTGGGAGGCCCACAGGAGCGAAGTCAGCACACCCCGCTATCACTGGTGCAGGTTATGGGGTGGAAAAGGGTGACTTAACCCTTTCATTTTCAAGGGGTAGTGACCCTGACCCCTTGATAGCCTCCGTTAAGGAACACGCGCGCCGGGAGATCTCTGTGCTCACCCAGTGTGAAGACCTCGGCTGACAGATGGGGAAACCGAGGCCCATAGAAGGCAGTGATCTGTTGCATGTCCCACACGATCTAGAACCCTGGATTTTCAAACCATAGTCTGGTTTCTACACCCTGAGGGAAATTCAGTCATGCAGTCCCCTTACGAAATTCCCGACCGCGGGCCTTCCGAGCCCGGAATCTCCATGGAGTTTGAGCTCGGTTTGGCAGGTTGCGAACTTCGCCCGCAGCTCTGCACCGGCTTCGCTGCGTCCTGAGAGAGGGGTGAGAGGGGAGCGCAAGCCCACCGGCCTCCTAGAGGTAACTGGGGGCAGAGGAATGGCTGAGGGAGACGGAGGCCCCGGCGGGAACGCACTGGCCCTTTAAGGGGGGGACGGAGCGCATGCGCGGCGCAGGCCGGAGTCGAGCCGGGTGGGCGGCGGACAGGCAGTGGACCCCGCCGGCAGCTGCTGGGTCCTGAGGCGGCGGGGGTGGCGGTGGCCTGATCTTCGCCGAGCCTCGGAGCAGCGACCTGCGCGTGGACCCCGCGCTCGGCGGGCTGCTCTCCGGGGACTAGCGCAGCCCGCGCTCGCCGAGTCTTTGTCGCTCGCCTCTAGCTTCATCCGCGGCTGTGGCTGCGCGAGCCTCCGGGCTTGCTCTCCCCGCTCAGCTGTCCTGCCTGCAGCCCTTAGCTGGGGGTGTGGGGTACGCAGCTGGAGCCCGAGCTAACAGCCGCGGAGCATCCTTCGTCCGTCCCGGCCGCGCCACCGCCCATGCTGCAGCCAGTCCAGGGCGGCGACCCTGTGGCCGCAGCCCGCCGCTCGGTGACCCTGCGCCCCGCCCGAGCCTTCCCCGCTGAGCCCCGGGCCCGGGAGCGGGACCCGCGCCCCGTGATGGCTCGGCTGGCGCAGGTTGACGCCGGGTGCCCGCCATCCGCTCGCTGAGACGCGCCCGGCTGGGTACCGACTGGGCCTTGGCGCTCCCCGCTTCTCTACCCCGCCGCGCCCTTCCCCCTTCTGGAGGCTCAACCGCTCCTTCCCGGGGGCGAGGGCACAGGGGGCCGAGACAAAGCCCACTTTGTGCGGGGAGTTGGCTGCGGGCGTGGAATGTGCGCGTCGGCGCGCGCCCCCTCCCCGCGCCCCGCCAGCTGCGAGTCTTGGCTCCCAGACTCGTCTCGTCGGAGAAATCGCGCCCCCTCACCGCCCTCCGGTCCGGGGGTCCCGGCTCGGAGCTGACGCGGCCTGGAGTCGGGTCGGTCCCCACCCCGGAGCGCGCGCAGGTGTGAGAGTGCGATATTTTGTAGAGGAATTTGCTTGCCTGCAAAACTGGGAGCTGGGGCGCCCAGTCGGCGTGGGCACTCGTGCCTTGACCCTTTCGTGGCCGCAGATCTGAGCTGCCTGGCCTCAGTTTCCGTCTGACTTTCCTCTGCCAGCCCAGACTGCTGTCCGTTATTGTTCTCGCCGTCAAATGGGGGTGCTTTGTGAAAGCTGCCAAGTTGGGATGTATTCTCTAGATGCCGTTTTTCATAAAGAACAAGGCCTCTAAGGCTCATCCGGGACAACCAACCCCCTCTGCCCCGCACTTCACGTTGAGGCACTGATTTTTTCCCCCCTCATCAAGTAGTATTTTATTGTACGGGAGCCACGCCCTGGTTTCTTAAAGGCGCCTTGCACTCTGTTTGGCCATGTGTTATCTCTGCAGCTGGTGTGTGGGAGGCCTCCTGTGAGCCACCTTTCTTACCCCTGTCCGCTGGGACATCCTCCCACCCCCGTCAAGCATTTGGGGATGCCAGGGGGGAAGAAGGTGGTCGGGGGCGGCAGCAGCGGTGCTGCCCCCACTGCCGCTGCTGTCCCCTCTGGGGCCAGGCGTTTGGAGACCAGCGAAGGAGCCTCAGCCCAGAGAGATGATGAGCCAGAAGAGGAAGGGGAAGAGGACCTGCGAGATGGAGGCATCCCCTTCTTTATCAACCGGGGTGGGCTGCCTGTGGACGAGGCCACCTGGGAGAGGATGTGGAAGCACGTGGCTAAGATCCACCCCGATGGAGAGAAGGTGGCTCAGCGGATCCGTGGGGCCATGGACCTGCCCAAGGTGAGGGGTTTGTGTGTGGGAGGGGAGCGGAGAGCTAAGGTCTTAGTGACCTTGGAGCTTCCAGAGCAAAGGGACACTTTCTGTGTTGGGGTGGGGAACTACTGGCATGGTAATATGTTAAAAATATGGGTAGGTTGAACCTGTCCAGAAGAACTTTCTCTCAATTGCCGTTGAGGTTGTTCTGTGAGGTCCACATGCCCTGTTTCCAGGAGGCCCTCCTCTATCTCTTCTAAAAAGCCCATGTTCTGTGGGCAGAGCAGCAGATTAACTAACAAGTCCACTAAAGTGGCCTGACATCTTATTTGCTAAGTCAGAGAACTGTGGGCAGAGAGAGAATGAATGACTAAGGAGGCTCCAGGGCTTAAGATGTTGAGAAAATATTTTCATGTGTTGTTTCCCTGAATTCTCCAACAGCCTCGTGCATTAAGTGCAGTTTGGGGACCCATTTTACAGACAAGAATGCTGAAAACTCAAGTAGGAACTAGGGGTCCCGCAGCCAGTAAGTGGCAGAGCTTGGGTCTCACCCCCAGGTCTTCCAGTTCCAGGGCCTTTGCTTGGGGGGACACAAGGTTCAAGGGCAGTTAGAAGAGGGCCTGTGGAGAGGGGCAATGTTCAGTCATTTATCTGTGTACGCCTGGAACTTCTCCATGACAGCTCTCCTTCAGTTGTGTCACCGTGGAGGCTGAGGCTGTCTCATTCATCTTTGTCTTTCCAAGACCTCCTGTGTGCTTGGTACAGAACAGGCACTTGTAAGTGTTTGCTGAATGAAAGGGTTCTTGAGACTTTCTGTGCCCTATAGTGCTAGGTGGAAAAACGGGCCTGATTTTTTTTCCCCCTCAACGTTATGGTTAAGACTAAGGAAACACTCTCCCAAATGCAGAGTCCTGAAATCCCCCCAAAAAAGCCAATTGGACAGAGGTCAGAGCCCCAGGCTCAGGTCCTGCCTGCTCAGGTGAGAAGGAGGGGGCCAGGGAGAGGAGCAGTTAATGTGGATTAGACATGGAGACAGGTGGCCTATTTTGTTTTCTTTTTACCAAGTTATTGGTAGAACCATCAGAGACTATCTTCTGGGACAGGCTGAATTCAGAGGTTGAAGGTTGAGCAACTGCCTTATATTTCCAGGGGAAATTAAATGTGGTTTGATTTTGAATGGCTACCTAATCGCCTTCTGTACTAATTTAGAATTTAGCTAATTCCCTGTGTCTGGACATTGTTTCCGATAATTTATTCTTAAAGTGAACACTGTGTTGCACATTCTAAAACATGAATTTGGCTGTCCATCTCTGATTATTTCCTTGGGATAAATGCCTGGAAAAGGAAGTGTGGCGTCAAAGGATATGGACATCTGTTCTGATCACCCACCTAGCTATGAACTCAAGCAGGCCCCTTCAACCTTTTTGAGCCACAGTTTTCTCATCTGTAGAGTGGGGTTGGTTGTAGTGAAGCTTAAATGAGAGAATATGTTTTAAAGCATTTAAGAAACTGTAAAGCCTCAAACCAGTACTGGTTACTGGATGTTCATTACCTCTGTTCACATCCTTCATCAGGAGAGGAGGCTAGATCTCACTCAGCATTTGTTCCAGTGAAGCTAGAGCCACATGCTTCTCCCACGTGAGCAAGTTGGGGGTTAGCAGATGGCTATCCAGCCATCCTGTTGATGTCTAAATCAGGCTACGAGAGAGTGTGAATGGACCCCTGCAGAACTGTCACAACTCCTGGGGGCTGAAAAAAAAAAATTGACAACCTCATTAGCAACTGGTTTGGTGATGTCATCTTGTCATCTTCAAGCTTCGTGCATAGGAAGGATACTGATGAAGGAATGAAGCTATTGTCTGTGGGGTGTCATGACTGACAGGAGTGTGCTGGTCCCGAAGGAATTTTGTGAGAGGATTGGGAAAATGGAAACTTCTCCTCCTCAAACCACAGGAAAAGTGTGTGTGGGGTTCCTCCTCCACCTCGGCCCAGAGCAGGAAGGAGCCCCAGAGTCTGGACAGGGTGGAGGAGGCCGGGAGGCATCAGGGTCAGGTCCCAGAGTGCCAGCAGTATGCACCCAGTGCTGGGCTGGCCCCTCCCTGAGTGGTCACGCCCTTGGAGTTGACACAGAGGCATTCGCAGAAGAGGTTACACTGTGGTGAGACTAAGTTTGGGGGTGGCATAATGGGTTTTTTTGGTTTGTTTTTTTTGTGTTGTTTTCTGTTTTTGGCTGCATTGGGTCTTCATTGCTGCGCACCGGCTTTCTCTAGTTGCGGCGAGCAGGAGCTACTCTTCGTTGCAGTGCACGGGCTTCTCATCACAGTGGCTTCTCTTGTTGCAGAGCATGGGCTCTAGGTGCGCGGGCTTCAGTAGTTGCGGCAAGCAGGCTCAGTAGTTGTGGCTCACAGGCTCTAAAGTGCAGGCTTAGTAGTTGAGGTGCATGGGCTTAGTTGCTCCACGGCATGTGGGATCTTCCCGGACTAGGAATCAAACCCGTGTCCCCTGCGTTGGCAGGCGGATTCTCAACCACTGTGCCACCAGGGAAGCCCTGGCATAATGTTTTAAAAGACCACTTGAGCCAAAATTTAAAATAGGGAGACTTCACATTCAAGGTCCAGATTTTTGGCATCTTGTCAGAAAATGAGAAGATCTGGGAACAGAGAATCTGTGATCCCACATGGCAGCAGGCAGCTGGAGGTGAGGGCTGGTTCCACTCCCCCCAGGTGGCCATGGTCCCCACCACTCATTCTCAGCCTGCTTTCCCTGTGGTTACCTGTATGGCCCCTGCAGTGTAGTGTGATAAAACATCACATCCACCATGTTCAAATCCTGGTTCTTCCGTAACTACTTGTAGGTGGAAGGTATGCAAACTCCTTGTGCCTCAGTTTCCTCAGCTGTGAAATATAAAATGGGCATAATAGCAATACCCACTTTTGAGGGGTTATTGGGAGGAACTGATGAAGTAAAGCATGTGAAATGGGTGAGCATGTAATACGTACCCAGCAAATGGAGCAAGGAGGTGAGGGTGCAGCAGACCACCCCACAGGCGCTTTGGGGAAACGTCCTTTAAAAGGGTGATGTCAGTATGTTAAAGGACAGCAATTTCTAAAAGGATCACAGATCTAGGAGCAGTTTGTGCCCCTTTGTATGAATGTCTCCTTGATGTTTCAAGCTGCCACCGCCTTTTGTTTTTTAAATAAATTTATTTATTTCATTTTTTTATCTTTGGCTGCGTTGGGTCTTCATTGCCGCGTGTGGGCTTTCTGTGGTTGCGGTGAGCAGGGGCTACTCTTCGTTGCAGTGCGCGGGCTTCTCATTGCCATGGCTTCTCTTGTTGCGGATCACGGGCTCTAGGCACAAGGGCTTCAGGAGTCGTGGCTCGCGGGCTCTAGAGCGCAGGCTCAGTAGTTGTGGCGCACGGGCTTAGTTGCTCCACGGCATGTGGGATCTTCCCGGACCAGGACTTGAACCCGTGTCCCCTGCATTGGCAGACTGATTCTTAACCACTGAGCCACCAGGGAAGCCCCTGCCACCACCTTTGTGAAAGCTCAGCGGCCACTGGTGGGGCTCTGGACACTGAGCTCCTGCAAAATGCGAATTTGGACATCTCCCCCAAAAAGCCAGCATTGCCAGGGTCCTCATGGGCTGGCACGCACAGGAATAACAGTGACAGTGTGCAGGAACCGAGCCTCTGCTGTGTACAGAGGACTGTGTGCAGGGCCTTAGGCCGTGTCCTAAGGCCTGGACATGCAGTGTCTCATCTAGGCTCTGAGGTTGGTTCTGTTATGGCACCCACTAGGATCTTGCTGCCAGGCAGTGAGCGGCAGGCTTGGGATTTAGACAGAGATGGACCGGTTCTAGATCCAGCTCTATCAGCCTTTAGGCTATCGTACATCTTGTCCACACACTCAGCTGCAGGCTGCCCCACCTCCCCCAAGCCTCCTTTCTGTTCTAGTCTGAGATGGACTCTGCCATGGGAGAATGTATTAATAGAACTCAGGACTTTAGCGGGTTCCTGGAGCAAAGGTAACCCTTGGCCTTGGTAGTGGAGGAGGAGTCATCCCTGAATTGATCTGGGCCAATATCACTTACCTCCACTGTGACCCCACTTAACCCCACAGCTCAACAGTGAGGGCACATTTCCTGGCTTCTGGTTTGTGGTTGGGGGCTGTGGGCAAACCCAGGCTGCCAGCCCTCCACTAGGCCCGATCATTTGGATGTACAGAATCTTGCCTGTTTGAGTGAATGAGTGTATGCTTGTGTGAACATTCAGAAGAAAGGTGCCGGCCTGTTGGCAATGGTTAACGTGAGTTAATGTGTCACTGAGCCGCTGGACAGCTCCCTCCAGCTAAGCCTCAGTGATCGTGGCCTTTAAGCCCCTGCTCATGGATCCCAGGTCTTTTTTTAACTTTTTTGGAGCCGTTTAGTTTTTGCAGAGCCGCCAGTTCCTGGGTCCTCTGTCTGGATGGCAGGGGATGCCCTCGTGGGTACCGCCCGGCCCTGGCCCAGGGCTGGCTCCTGTGAGCTTAGTCAAAGGACTCTTGGACCACAGTGCCCTCCTTGTTTGGAGTGTCTCCCGGGAGGGTGTACTTACAGTCCCTACCCAAGCTCCTCGAAGTCACTGGATGCCCTCACGGGAAGTGGGAATGACGTGCCTGGGATCGATCTTCCACCTGACAAAGCCACGTGCCATGCTGTTTATAGTAAACTGTGCAGTAATTCCTCTCCCACCCCATATCCTTGACACGGGGAGGCCAGCCAGGCCCTCAGAGAGTTCTGGAGCCCGTCTGGCACAGGTTGGTCAGGCAGGCAGAGGGAGAGCCCACCATCCGGGGCTTTTATCCCCCTGCTGATTGTAAGTGGTGGCCACAGTTTGGGCAGCAGGGGGTGGTGTGAAAGGGAAAGTAGTTTCCTCCAGATGAGGTGTCAGCGGCTTGGGGCTGCCCAGACTGGAAGGAGGGGACGGGCAGTGAGGGGGAGGAAGACCTCCTGGACCGGGGCTCCCCTCTGTGCCTCGGCCCCTTGGGGCAAGTAGGTGTCTGTTAAAGGCTGTGCTGTGTCCCTCTGCCATCTGTGATCACTGGTGTGTCACTTCCCTTCATGTCAGAGCCCCAGCCGCTGTAGCCACGTTATTTAAAAGGCTGTGCCTCACCACACCCCAGGGAGCACCTCCCCCAGCCCAGCCCTACCTGTGGGCTCCTGCTTTACCCTTTCCCTTCGCTACCTGTGCACACTGACACTCTCAGCAGCCCCTGCCTGCTGGGGGGCTGGGCAGAGGCCTGGGGGGAAGAGCGTGGGACCTTTTCATGTGAGGAGCCTGAGGCCATCTCACAGCTGGCAGTGCTGGTAGCCAAGGGGGACCCCAGAGGGGTGAGCCTTGGCCCTGGAAATCTGGTTGTTCTACCCAGTGAAGGCCGTTCTGTAACCCCGAGGACCCGGTTGATGCTTCCCTTGGCTTCTGAGGCCTCACTGACTTGTGGCAGCCAAACTGCCAGCCTTCGGGCTCCCCTGGCCGGAGAGGGTGGCCTGGGGGTGCACACCTGGTGGTGGCCTCTTTCCTAGCAACGGCTTGGTTGCTGAGGGACAGCCCTGGGTGTCCACAGCTCCTAACCTGACTCCCAGCATCTGGGCAGCCCAGGCTGGCGGTTCCCAGCCCTCAGGAGGCCCCTGCCCGACACCCAACCTCTCCCCTTCCCGGGTCTGGCTCTGGAAAGTCTCTTCTGGTGAGGAGGACTGTACGGTTCCCTGGTTACCTGTGCTGATTACAGGTGTGGAGCTGGTAGGACAGGGGGCTATTGAAGGGGAACCGGAGTTCCTGTGCTGCCATGGAACCCCTTCAAAGTGGCTACTCCATGGCAAGACCTGTCCCAAACCACGTGCCCCCTGCGCTTACTCCTCGACAGCTCAGCTTGGAGCTGGAAGGCCTAGTCACTCTGCTGTGATATGGGGGGTGGTGGGTGACACCACCTGCCGAGGCTGTGTCCGCCTCTCACGGAGCGCTCCCCCGGCCCCGGGCAGGGACACCTGATAAACCGATTTTGATCCGGCCCTTGAACCAGAGTGAATGCCACCCCAATACTGACATTCCTGTTAAGCCTTAAAGTTAATGAAATTTAAAATTCAAACACCTGTGAGTCAGGTGAGTCAACCTGTGTTTTTCTGAAATCATTAAAGAAGCATAAAATTGACACATGGACGTAAGCTCCAAATTAGAAATGCCGTCCAGTGCCAGGAGGGAGAGAAGGGCTGTGGTGGGGGCCTGACGGGAGCCTCTGGAAGGGGCTGCCGAGGAGAGAGGCTTGGCCAAGGAGAGAACCGGGGTGGCCCTCCATGGGATGTGTCTTCTCTGGGGGCTAATCTGAGTGTTGGGTGGGCTGGAAGCCCTACGGTGAGCGTCCCTCTGTGACCAGAGCTCTTTCTCCGTCCCCAGATTCCCATACCGAGTGTGCCTACGTTCCAGCCCTCTGCTCCTGTCCCTGAGCGCCTGGAAGCTGTGCAGCGCTACATCAGGGAGCTGCAGTATCCTCCCTGCTCAGGGTCATGGCCACCGTCTGGCTGGTCCAAAGGCCAAGTGGGGCTTGTTTTCGGACAGGGCCAGAGAGGGCTCGGCAGAGCAGCCTCACTCCACAACTCCAGGGGCGCCGTTCCCATGGCATCTCTGTGCCCCGGAGTCGTGTAAGCGCAGCCCGTGTCCGCCCGGGTGTTGGACGTAGTTTGATGAATGCCAGACCCACTTCAGCCTCTCTGCCACCTGCTTCCTCCTCTGTGTGATGGGGTAAATGTCTCCTGAGCGACCTGCTGGTGGAAGCCTAGTCCAGGTCCGCCAGGCCAGACCTCCTCTGCTGACCATCCAGTGCCAGCAGAGGGAGACAGGAGAATTTCCCTTGGGGCTGTTTAAAAACTGGTCTAAAATGGGTGTGTGGTGGGAGGGCAGCAGGTAGATGGAGAAGAAAAAGGATTTTATGCTTCGGGAGGTAACTTCCCCATCTTGGAAGTTTCTCCCATTTCTTCACCTTTTTCTTCCCTGGCAGGAGGCCAGTTGCCCAGCATGGCAAGAGCCTCCACTGAGCCCAGGATTCCCCAGTGTCCCTGAGTTGGGCCCCTCCACCCCTGTGCCCTGCCTGGAGCTATGCGACCTAGGCTCTCCCCCGCCCTCCTAGCTGCAGATTCGGTCAGAGATGGCAGGACCAGGCACCAGGCGCGGGTCCTGAGCAGAAGAAAAGCCAGGCTGCTGACTGAAAACTGGGTCCAGCCCTTCCTCTGCCGTGGGGGGGCGGGGGGGCGTTGGGGCCCGGAGAGGGAGGCGGTTGGCTTGGGAGCGGCACTCAGCAACGCAGTCGTGCAGGAATCCCACCCGAGCCTTCTCCCAGTTCGTGCTGCTTCTCACTGGTTGCTGCAGAGAGCTGTCCAGAGCTCAGCCTCTTTCCCAGCCCTGGCCTGCCTGCCTGCCTGCCCCACGGCTCCCTCCCTAGGAGAGCAAGGGTGGCAGCAGAGGATGAGAGGGAAGGATGCAGAGGGGCCCTGTGGGGCAAGGAGAAGGCAGCGTGCTGCGTCCCCTGCTCCCTTCAGACAGTCAGGTTTTGAGCATCCTCCCAGGTGCCTTACAGAAGCATTTTGTGGGGTCCTTACCCAGCCTGCACCCCTGGGAGTGCTGGATCCCCAGGGTCCGGATGAGGGCAGAGGGACACACCTCTTCCAGGTCAAGCCAGGAAGCCCTTAACCGGCACCCACAGGTACAATCACACAGGGACGCAGTTCTTTGAAATTAAGAAGAGCAGACCTCTGACAGGGTAAGTGTGGGGAGTGCCTCATCCCTCTGCACCAAGGTAGCAGCGCCTGGTCCAGTTGGAGCCCCTCGGGCACCTGTGGGTGGAAGCTTATGAGGCAGGCAGGGACTCTTCCCAGGGGAGCCCGCCAGCAGGGTAAGTACCACCGTGGGGCCCTCCTTAGGACATCCTAAAGAGGGGACTCTGGCCAAGACGGGCAGCCAGGGCTCCCTTGAGGATGAGGAACCCTGACATCCACGCTGAGCCACAAGGGTGATGGCAGCCCCCCAGCTTGGTGATGACAGAGGGCAGTTCCAGGTAGATGTCTGGGTGTGAGCCTCGTCTTCTTTTTAAGAGAGGTGGGCCTCGCAGGAGAGAGCCCTCCGCCTTCTCTCCATTCCCTGGAGCTGCCTGTGCACTCCCCACGGCAGGGACCTGCGTGTCACCCCAGTGGCCTTACTGGACTCTCTTCTGGTCATTTAATACAAGGCCCAGTGTCTGAGCAACAGGGACCCCACTGGAGAGAACACTGCATCTCTCACTTCCCATTCTACACCCCAAGTGTTGACCCCTGACTGGATCCACCCCGAAGAAACCCTTAGGGCAGATCAGAGTGGAGACTGAATGCCACAGCTGGGTCTGGGGGCCCAGCCCAAAGCTGTCCAGGTGTCTAAAACCCTGTGCTTTTAAAATTAATGTGAATTTTACGTCTTGCTCCACATATAATCTGTCCATGTTCACTGCCTTGTAAAAAATGCTTTAAATGTTTTATTAGCTAATTACTTAATTACCCCCTTTCCAAGCCCCCGGGTGGAATGCAGCCTTGCTAACCCCAAAGCTTTGCTCTTGTTGTCCTGTGGCCGCTGTGTGTGTGGGCCCAGCTCCAGCCTCATGGGATGGAGGAGTCCAGCATCCTCCCCAGCAAAGCCAGTGGCCAGGCTGCATTCTGAGGCCCAGAGGGCAGCATTCGGTGAGGAGGGACGAACCAGGCTTCAGGGATAGTCTATGTTAAAGTGGCCTGAATTCCAAGTTCAAGAAGCAGGCAGGGGAGCCACTGGTCAGCTAACTTCCTGAGATCCCATGTCCAGGCCCCAGGCAGCTGGCCAGCTGCGGGGCAGCAGTTACAATCAATTACAAACTCTTCAGAGAAGTCAGAGTTGGGTCAGGGGTGTCCACTGTGCTGTGAAGAGACAAGATCAAGGCCAAGGTCTCCAGCACCGTTGGCATGCTCTCCCATGGGCCCCCCCAAACACCACCTTCACAGAGGACCCCTAGCCCAGTGGCTGTCAAAGATCTGCCTACCACTGCATGCCCCCCAGTCACCCTCCCCTCCAGAGGTTTTGGAGCAGAGCCTGAGGGGAGGGGAAAGAGGCCTCTTTCCTTATCTTCAGTGGTTGCCTCTTCTCCCACCCCCTTAGGCTCAGGAAGGATGTGAGGGGGAAGGAGAGGGAGGTGCTGGGCCTGAGCTGAGGCAGCTGGGAAGGGAGGGGAGTCTCTGTCCATCTGGCATCTCTAGTCCACCTCGTGACACTCCTTCACCGGAAGGAGCCTCTGTCCTTATGACTCTGCCTCCCTTCCCCCCAGGCTGATGGACCTGGCCAAGGAAATGACCAAAGAGGCTCTGCCAATCAAATGCCTGGAAGCCGTGATCCTGGGAATGTATCCTTCCGCTGAGAGGCCTGGGTGGGGGTAGGCACGTGCTCAGCACCTCTGATCCAGCTTCTTCCTCTGGAAGGGGAGGGGCTGAGTGAGCTCCAGGGCCCTCCCAGCTCCCTCTCCCAGCAGTCATGAACTTGGCCCAAAGTGAACGAACTTGAGGGGGACTCAGTCCCTTGCACCTCAGTTGCTAACTTCCGAGGCTTACTGGGCAGCTTTTTTGAGTCGTGGACGCGGTGACCCTGTTCTCCGAACCACAAATCAGGGAACATTGTTTCCTAAGGCTGTTGTGCTATTTCCCAGAACCAGAGTCTGGAAGAAGCAGGTTGGATGCCCAGATGTTGGCATTTCCAGGACATGTTAATTTGTGGAGATGATGGATGGGATCTTTGATATAAAACTGCCATTAAAAAAAAAGCAAACAGGGTTTCTCAGTCTCCCCCACCCAAAGGGTAGAACTGGGACCTATAGCTGGGTTACCAGAGTAGCTAAGTGGGACGTGTAAGCCCCCCAATATCCCCAGTTAGAGCAAAGTAAGGAGACAGGTGTTTATGGCCAGTTCTCTGTCATAAGTGGATCCTGCCTGAGCCCTACCCTGTTTTGTTTTGTTGCAGAAAATCTTAACCTTGTATAAACATAGATTAATATAATGGAACCCATGTGTCCGTCACTCAGTTGTACCAATTGAAGGCCAATCTCGATCCATCTCTGCCCACCCCTCACATCACCCTCTTTCCTGTACCTACCAAGGCTTTTAAATATTCTGCTTGCCACCCCTGGTGCAGGCACCTGGCTCTGCGCTGAGCAGGGCAAGGTGGCAGGTGCCTAATGGGACGGAGGAGTCCACTCGCTAGGGCAGGTCCCAGAGAAGACGACGGTCAAAGGCCAGGAGCACAGCTTCTTTGAGGAGGACTGTGATCTGAGGGGGACACTCCCCACCCCCGTAGGCATACCTGCCTTAAACTATGTGAAGACACTGAAGGGGTTCCCCCCTCTGAGGGGTCCTCAGAGCTAACCCTACTGTGGCAGTCCTCTATGGACCAAAGAGCCCCACGAGCATGGCCCTGTCCAAAGGGTTCTTTGCTGGGACGAGTGTGAGGCCAGCCCAAGAACTCCAGGCTGCTGCCAGCAACCCCTTCAGAGCCGCGGACCAAAGTGGAGGTTCCCACCCCATCGTAAGAGGGAGACTGAGTTCCCCTTCCCCTGAGCACACAGAGAAGCTGGTCCAGACGGGATCACGTGGTCCTGCAGGCTTTTCAGGGGTTACCTGCTGGCTCGTATGTAGGTGGGAAGAAAACAGGAGCAGCCCCCATCTGGGGGGACCCCTCCCCGCTGTCCCCACAGGACCACCACGGGTCCCTCCTACACACGTGGTGAGCACTGTGTTGGGTTTGTCCCTGGGCCTCATCCTCGCTGCACACTGAGCCTGCGCCTTGCTCATCTGTGTCCCCAGTCACTCGCTTGCAAGGAGTCGGGCTCCGTAAGCATAGTGGTGACTGAGAGAACAGACTTCGGGGTCAGGCCAACCTGGACCTGAATCCTAGCTCTGTCGCATCCTCACTATGACGCCAAACAAGTCCCTTAACATCTCTGAGCCTCGGAGTCCTCCTCTGCAGAAGGGGACGATGGCAATCCCATCCCGCAAGTTTGTTAGGACAGTTGAATGAGCGGGTACATGTAGGACGCTGGATGCAGTGTCTCCGTGGTCTCTCCTCCAAGCTTTTATCCTGTTTATCTCATTCTACCCGTTTGTTCAAGAAGAGTTTTGAGTGACTGTTGTGTGCCCACCTCTGTGCTGGGCCCCAGAGATACAGCAAAGAATGTGACAGACAAGGTCCCCATTCTCAGAAGATTACATTCTAGTCGGGGAGACAAAAAATAAGCAAGTAAACCAAGAAGTAAGAAAAATAATTACAGATTGTGGTGTTGTGCTGTGGGGAAAATACGTAGAGCAGACTTGCTTTAGAAAGGGAGGTCAGCGGTGCTGGCCAAGCCTGAGGCCTGAGGACGAGCTGGCAGCTGCAGCAGGGGGTGGAGGGAGCAGCTAGAGGAAAGAGCTGGCACAGAAGTTCTCCCGTCGAGGTTGCAGTGGGCCGCTGGACCAGGCTCTCGGCCTCCCAGGCCACGGGGGCAAGCTTGGTTTTATTTGAAGAGCAACAGACAGTATGTCTGTGCGTAGGGGGTGGAGAGAGAACAGGATTGTCAGTGCCTCTGTGAGGAAGTGTGTGTGAGAGAAAGACGGTGTGAGAGGCAAGGTAGAGGTGAGGAGGGCTGTGTGACTGACAGGAGGAGAGAGGGAGACGGGGTGGTGGGCAGAGGGCCCTCTTACCTGTCCTTCAGCCCAGGACTCTGGAGGGCCCTGCAGTTTGGAGTGCCGGCCTCACTCTTAAGGTGTTATTTGGTGAGCCCTGCTTGAGGTCATAGCAGCAGCCGGTAATCACTGAGTGCCCTGACCCATAGAGATTGAGTTTATTGAGCACCTACTTACGCCAGGCCCAACCCTGACGACAGGAAGTGGAGGTGAGCAAGACCTGCTGCCAGCACTCAGGAGCTGGGGTGCAGGGCCGCTCACTCAGCCTCTCCCAGGTTGGGGTGGAGGCCGTCCCGGTCCCGCCCCTGCGCGCTGGCCCTCGGGCCTCTCCCTGGCTGTTTCCTTAGCTGGGGCGGCGGCGCGGCCAGTTACCTCACCAACAGCATGCCTGCCCTGGAACGCTTCCCCATCAGCTTCAAGACCTACTTCTCAGGGAACTATTTCCGCCACATCGTGCTGGGGGTGAACTTCGGCGGCCGCTACGGGGCACTGGGCATGAGCCGGCGCGAGGACCTGATGTACAAGCCGCCGGCCTTCCGCACGCTCAGCGAGCTCGTGCTGGACTACGAGGCCGCCTACAGCCGCTGCTGGCACGTGTTGAAGAAGGTGAAGCTGGGCCAGTGCGTGTCCCACGACCCGCACAGCGTGGAGCAGATCGAGTGGAAGCACTCGGTCCTGGACGTGGAGAGGCTGGGCCGCGAGGACTTCCGCAAGGAGCTGGAGCGGCACGCCCGCGACATGCGGCTCAAGGTACGTGTGCGGCCGCGCCTCCCTTGAGCATCCAGGGGCCGGCAGGGGTGGAGACGGAAGGGCTGCCGCTTCCTAGGGGGTCGCTCTTCCAGGGAAGCCCCCTCCCTCCTCCCCTGTCCCCCCCGCCCCAGCAGAGGTGGTGCCAGGATTAAGGGAGATGAGGGGGAGAAGTTTCCGGGCTTTGCTCAAAGGTCGGTATCCATGAGACAGCCCCCTCCGGTGAGCAGGCCAGGGGAGGCTCTGGAGGGGGCAGCAGACGAGCCGGGTTTGAGCACGTGGGGGAGGGCAGGGGTGCCACAGGCCAGGTGGAGGGGGCTGTGCATAAGGACTGGAGGGAAATCATAGCCTGTCTGGAGGGAATGGTAGTGTGGGGTGAGCAGCAGCTGCCATCACCCCCGTGTATCCTGACTCTTGACCCCTAGCCCCAGTGAAGGACTAGGAGGAAGTCAGAAAAAGGAGGAGGTTCAGACTGTGGGGACACGAGGAGGGCTGGTCCCTTCTCCTGCTTTCCCACACCCACTGAGCAGGGGTCTTGGAGGAGGGGGAGGGGCTGCTGGACCCAGAAGTAGTCGGGCTGAGCTGCTGAGGAGTTGGCCCCCAGAGCCTTACAGGTGAGCAAAATCTTGGCCTCTCCCTGGTTTCCCGTGGATGGGGGTGCCCCTTCTGGGGCCTGCCAGCCCCTCCCCAGTCATGCAGCCCTGTGCGCTGCCCCTCCGGGTAGCCTGGGGCCACAGCCATGACTGTGGCACCTTTGCATCCACTGCTGCTCCCCAAAACGCCGGGAGGGCAGCGGGCAGCGGTGAGTGCTCCCTTTTCAGGGTAAGGAAGTGAGGTGCGGGCAGCCCAGCAACTTGCTCGTGGGCTGTGGGAGACAGATGGGACTGGGGCTCAGTCTCGGGATGGGGAACCCAGGCATATCACAGGTGCTTTCAGGTGTCCCAGCGGGGATGCAGCAGAGCTAAGGCTGCCCTGCCCCGCCAGCCAGCCCCTAGGCCAAGACCGTGGGGCAACAGTGCCTTCCCCAGGGCAGAAGCGGGCTGTAGTTGACCCTGCCGCTTTCAGGGGCTGCCCTCTTCCCCTGCAGAGCTCTGGGTGCCCAGCTGCTGGAGTGTTACTGCATCTTCAGGGGAGCAGGTTGGATCTAGAGTTGGAGGCACTATTACCTAGTTTTTCGTGCTGTGTTTCCCAATCTGTTTGGTGCTGTGCACTTCCCATGTTATTTGCCCCCTTCCAGTACCCCTCTCGTATACCCCAAGTTTTGAAGATTCAGGTCAAACGGACAGTGCTGCATAAATTCACGTGCTTTTCTCATTTTTTTTTCTGAATCAGAGATACAGCTGCTAGTCTGAACTTCTGATTGACTCGAGATAACCAGTGTCACCCTTAGGTCTGGTAGGATCCCAGCCCATAGCTCAGACATGAGCTGTTTCCCCAGCCGGCACATCTACCTGGCATGGGTAAATGGCCCTCTTCTCAAGGGCCACCATGAACCCTCAGTAACTTCCACCCATATCCTTGCTATTTCAGGGGCCAACAGAGATTAGGCAGCCCTGCTGTGGAACCACTGCCCTGGCAGTTTTAGTGCCTGGGAAACAGGTTTGGGAAGACCCTGAGACGGCAGAGCATGGCTCGAGGCTTCCTGGGCCCTGCCCTGGGCAGCTTTGGGGCTTGTGGTTCCTGCTGGGCAGGACGGGCTCTGGGGCAGTCCTGGAATGAGTGTTTGTTTCTTCCTCCCCACCAAGATTGGCAAAGGGACCGGCCCTCCCTCCCCCACCAAGGACCGCAAGAAGGATGTGTCCTCCCCACAGCGGGGCCAGTCCAGCCCCCACCGCAGGAACAGCCGCAGTGAAAGGCGGTGAGAAAAGGGTTTCGCCTTGGGTGGGGGGCTGGGGAGACAGCAAAAGGCATTTTCCTTCCCTCTCATCTTCCAGATCCCTCTGTTCTTACCCCACCTCTTCTCTTTCTCACCTTTCTCTATTTTGCCTCTGCTGGAGGGAACTTAGGATGGTGTGTTTGTTTGTGTGTTGATATGGCGGCAATGCGATCCCATTTCTCAAGAGAAGACATTGCTGGCCCACTGGTCATCCTATGCGGGGCCCAGATGCCAAGCCGGAGACCCACAGGGAAGGCTGGGGGCCAGCGGCAGGATGGGCTCTGTGGGAGGGAGGGTAGAAGGGGCGGGGCCCTGCGTACAGTGAGTCCCTCCAGGAATATCACTGGAAAAGGTTTGACGTCAGATGGCAGCTGGTGGCTGGCTTTGAACGAAACTTTTGCCCCTGTGAGTATGTGGTTTCTGCCTGTAACTAGATAGCAGAAGCATCCCGTTAAGACACCAGGCTGCCTCATCAGATTTGTCTCCTACACATCGGCCTGGCTCTTGATTTAAATGTCGCTGTCATTCTGGAGGCGCCTCTCTGGTGTAAGGGGTGCCAAGCTGGCCTCCAATATCCAGCATCCTTCACTTTGACCTAGGAGGTTTTCAGAGAGAACAGATCCCCCTCACAGAAACCGAAGCGTTACACTATTACTTTCTTACTTAACTGCAGCCGGAATTGCTGACCTCCGTGAAAAGCAGTACCCTGCAAGAGAGTGCAGGGACCACACTCAGGACAGCAAGGCGTGTGGGCCCTCCAGAAGCACACTTCCGCAGGGGCTCTACCGATTCCTTTGGGACACCTTGGAGACTGGGGAGGTGGGGAGCCAGCAGGGGCAGCCACCCCTTGCTCCCTGCTCCCACACCTCCCTGAGGAGCCACTCACCCCTTCCCCCCTCCTCTGCTCTCTCCTCCCTGCAGGCCTTCTGGTGAGAAGAAGCCTTCGGAGCCCAAAGCCATGCCAGACCTCAATGGGTACCAGATCCGGGTGTGAGGCAGGCGGCAGTGCCCCAGCCGCACCCACTTCTGGGGGCCAGCATCTGCCTGCCAGAACCGGCCTCGCTCCTGGGGAAGTTGGGGCTGATGATGGGGCAGGGTGAGGGGCAGTGGGAAGAGTGTGTCCCAGCTCAGCCACCCAAGATGCTGCTCCTCCCGCTGGGCCAAGCCCCCTAACTTTGGACCATGAGGCAGTGAAGAGTTTAATTTTGAGTTTTTAACTCAACAACTGAAATTTAAGGTATTTGGGAAAAAAACTTAAAACTAATGGATCTGCCAGTGGCTGGAAGGCCAGTGCTTAGAGGATCTAAGCGCCACAGGGCTGGGTGAGGAGGGGTTGCTGGCTCTGCTGGTACCCCTGCCCCAAGGTCTCTCTGGGATTTGGGTCCATTCCATCTATGGGAAACCTCCCAGCTCTGCTAGGCCTGTGGCAGGATGGAGGGAGGGATGTTTCTCCAGTCCAGTCTGCCTTGGCAGAATCTTCACCCAGGGAAAGGAAAGCAGGGTAGGAACCACCCTGAGAAAGGGCTGTATGGCCCATATCAGGAGCTTAGCACAGGCCACATCTGCCCCAAGAGCCAGAGCCTGTGGCTCAGGAGGGTCCTCGGGCCCTTGCAGCCCCATGAACAGTGCTTTGTGGGCTGACATTGCCTCGTGGCAGGGCCCATGCTGGGATGGGCTGGACGAGAGCCCAGGAGAGAACCACTGGGGGAAGGGTTCCCGGACCCCTACCTGGCCTCCTTGCTCAGCCCAGCTCTGCCTGTTGCTGAAGCCGGGGCCTCCCTGCAGAGGAGCTGGGCTCTGCCAAGGGCCCAGATATGCACTGGGCTCAGCATGACTGTGGGCACTGAATAGACCTGGTGGGTCCAGGAACCATGGCTGGGGATGGGGTGGGCCACTCAGGCCCAGGTCTGTCCCCCTGGTAGGTAGTCCCCAGGGACTGCTCCCCCTTCCTATTACCTTAGCCCTTGCTGGGGAAATGAAGACCAGATCAGGCTGCCTGTGTCCCAGCCCTTCCTCCCCTCATTCAGCAGCCTGGGTAGGTGTGGAGGGCCCGGTGATGATCAGGCCTGTTGTGTGAGGCAGCTCATCAGGGAAGAACCTGAGCTGCTGGAGTCTGCACAGCCTGCCTGGCAGGTGTGAGATACCTGGCGGGCAAGTGAGAGGTTGTGGAGAGAGGTTGGAGGGCCTGCGGGAAAGGTTCTGGAGGCCCAAGTAACAAAGAGGTGTAGGTCAAGGGGGCAGTACGGCCACTAAGGAGAGGCAGGGCCCAAGAACTGGAGGATGTAAGTGAGAAAAGAATGTGGGGGAGCGTTTAGAATCAGGTGGCCTTGGGGAGTAGTGAGTTCCCTGTTGCTGGAGGTATTCAAGCAAAGACTAGATGGCTGCTTGTCATCTTGAAAGCTATAGAAAGGATTTAGGTTACGGAAGGATAACCGGATGAGATGACCATTAAGGTTTCTTAATACTGAGAGGCTAGGATTCAGCCAGGGGCAGCTGGCAGTAAGGCTGCAGCGGGGCTGGGGGCCTAGAAGAGGGAGGACCAGAGCCAGAGTTGTAAACTCAAATGCCTGCGGGGCCAGGCAGATGACTAAAAGGAGGACTGCAGGGCTGGGTGGGGATTGTGGCAAATTAATGAAGACATACCCCATTAAAGCAGCCGCTGTTGCTCAGCCATTCTGAGCGCAGGCCCTGCAGTATCAGATTGCCTGATTTTTTTTGGTTGAGAGGCCAGAACTCTGAATTTTTATGTGAAATATGCTGATTTTTAAATGTTGGCAGTCAGTTCAGAAAATTGCGAAGCCCAACGTGAAAAAGAATGCTGGTTTGTAATCTCTGAAGTAGAGAGGGCTTGGGCTGGGGAGAGGTCCACCAAGGTACTTTGAGGTGGAAAGCGTGAAAAGTTGTAGGCCTCCCAGAGCAGGCCGGGCCAGGGCAGCGTCCTCGCTGCTGATGCTGCTCAGAGTGGGCAGCTACCCCACGTTCATGTTCACTCTCCCTGCAGACCAGAGACATACCAGGAACCCCCTGCGGTTGCTGAGACACCAGAGGGGGTGGAGTGGAATAGAAATAGTGCAATTCTCAGCCTGCCAGGGAGATGGATTGTGCCTGAGAAGCAAAGAAAGGGAGAGAGGGAGACAGGATGCGTTTGCTGACGCAAGTGCTCGCCAGGGAAGGCACCAGGCTGGCAGCTCTTAACACCAGCAGCTCTTGGCCCAGAGCCAGGCCCAACAGGGAAGCCAGCTGCTCAGTCCCCTTCTCATGGGTCACTGGGCCCTGGGGAGGTGCCTAACCTGTCCCCCGGACTACACCCCAGCCAGACCAATCCGAGGGCCACTGTGAGCTCTAACTCACCATCCCATCCCATCCCAGTTTTCAGGGAGAGGGGTGGTGCGTCCGCACGTTCACACATTCGCCTGAGGCGGAGATTGATCCATTTGGGAGGCGTGAGGCTGAAAGTGAGGCCTTTTGTGGGTCTGGATGTGGGTGTCTCGTGCAGGCCGCTCATCGGCAGACACCCCAGATGCCCCTGTGGACCACAGGGCTTGAGGGTGAGATGTGAGGGAGCCGCTCCTGGTATGGGAGCCCAGCAGGGTGCTCTGACCCTCTGGCTCCTTCCCAAGCCCTTTGGGGAGAAGGGAGCAGGACGAAGCCCCAAGCCCCTACTGCTGTCTTCCAGGGAGGGAGCCGACCACCCACAGCTGATAACCCCCTAGCACTCCCCCTTCCTCGCTCAGACCTCGGGCCTGTGGACATCCACAGGATACAGCGGTGCTTTTTAATTTAACTGTTTCACAGATGTAGCAACCCCTCCTCCCCTCCTGGGCGTGTTTACACAGGCTCTGCTCCCTAGGGCTGGCCTGGCTGCAGAGTTTCTGGGGAGGCAGAGGCAGGGACTTCAGGGCCTTAGTCACCATCCTCAGTATCACCTCATCTCAATTCCTGTGAGGGACCAGGCCTCGCTCCTCCCGACTCAGGACTGCCTTCCAGCTCTCAGCGTGGGTTCCTCAGGGGTAGGGGCTGCTGGCTGGGGAGGGGGTCAAGGGAAGGGCAGAGAAAGCTGCTTGATGAAGGGGGGTCGGCAAGGGCGGGCAGTGATTGCTCCCCAAGGCCTGGCTGCCTGTGCTCTGTGCTGGGTGCCAGGTCAGAACACTGGGAAACTGGGTTTCAAGCCTTCCCACCCACCTACCTGCCAGTCCTCTCCCTCCCGTGGCCTCAGTACGGTCATGGTCCCCTCGCCCATCTCGCCAACCAACCCATCCTTTCTGGGCGTGGCCAAGTGGGGAGAGCGGTGCCCCCGGTCCCCAGGTGCCATGATGAAGCCTAGGGCCAGGGTTCTGAGCAGCAGAAAGAGCCTGGAGGTTGGCCGTATCTGGTTTCTGGCCCACTCATCTTATGCCCCCCGCTTATGCCCCCATCTTATGCCACCACTTCCAGCTCAGACTAGACTTCCCGGCCCAGGGATGGGGTCTAATTCTGGCTGGTGGCGCCCAGAGGCCTGTGTGCCTGTGCGCGCCTTGGTCTCCTGCCTGGGTGGTTTCCGGCTTGGCTACAGCGGCTTCCGCAGGCACCGCCCCCCGGCCTCTGAGTACAGGGAGGTGTGAGCTGGGCCCAGCATATCGACCACGTTCTGTGTGCCAGAAGTGGGCTGTGTTGAAATCCCCACTTCCCTTGCTCCACTGAGAAACCAGTGTGAAGGGCAGAGAGATCCTCTGGGGGAGCGTGGGGTGGGAGGTGAGGTTTGCCCCCGGCCAGGCAGGGCTGCTGCGGTGCTAGCTCCAAGTCCATCAGTATTGACCCGCTCGCCCCATCTTGGTGCTCCAGAGTCCCAAGTTTCCCTTTTTCTTCAAGTCTGAAGAGAGAAGAAATCGGGTGCGCTTGGCCTGGGGCCTGGTGATGGTGCACGGCCCCTCTCTCGAGCTCTGTGTTGGCTGCCATGTTGTACTGGACTTTGTTCCCCCTCTTCTCATATCAGTGTTGGCCCTCCCCCTTTGACTTTTACACTTCGTCCCATTCCTGTTCTCACTCTTTCCTTGAAATGAATAAAGTCTCCCCAGCTCAGCTGCGTGGGCTGGGAGGAAGCCCCAGTTTGTAAACCTTGTCTTCTTCTCTCTGGGAGCTGAGGCTGGAGCTGCCCCACCCACCAGTGTCAGCCTTGGCAGCTCCGGAGAGAACCTGCCCGGAGGTGAGAGCCCCAAACAAGCCAACAGGACACCTCACAGCCCCTGCAGTCATGATAAAACTTCTGGGGTCCCAGACTGTGACCCTCGGCCTGCTGAAGCCCCTCAGCTCTTGCTAATCCTAATCTGGGAGATCTTTCCTGCTGGCTGTAAATGAACGCATTCTACCTCACACAGCCAGTTCAGCCCCCAGAGGCACAGGATGCATTCCAGAGCCCTGCTCTTCCTGTCCTAGTCCCCAGCAGTCCATCAGGAACAGAAGAGGAAGGCTGGGTGTTCTCCTGGGAGATGAGGCTGTTTCAGGAAACCATAGCAACAGGGATCTGCAGTCCCTTCTCATCACAGTTGCCAGTGCAGAATCTATGGTGGTTAAAGCCACAGCTTTGGAAAACACTGCTGGTTCCACCCTTCTTCCTCTACACTGTCCCGCCAGCTCTGGACCTCTTCCCAGTGCTTTAAGGCAAGTCCAAACAATTACAACCAGACGTGCACAGAAATATCTTTTAGACCCCGGCATTTTTCACCTTTAACCCTTCCTCCCTGTTTCTCTGGTCTCCTTTCATTCAGCTTGGGAGTAAAACCTAGACTTATAAGAGGAGGGGGTATATTTCCTACTTCTTATCCCAGCCAATCCCCATAAGATCCTAACTAGAAGTGTTGTTTAGCGCAGCAAGAGTCCCTCACTTTCAGTAGCGTGGTGGTGAGGCGTGGCCACTGGGAAGAGGAGGGGTGGTCCAGTGGAATCCATGAACATCTTAGACTGTACGCCATTAAAAAGAGGCAGTTATGTTAATTACAGGTTCATTTAAATCCAGCTTAAACGATAACGAAAAAGAGCCTTTCAATAAACCAGAGTTTGTGAATATTGGATTATACACCTTTACACAAAGGCAGTCTTGAAATTTACACATTCAAGTCCAGCTAAAGTACCAAGTAAAGGGCCTTGTGGGTGGACTTCAATGAGATGGGCTCATACACAGTAGGACCCTGGAGTGCTCTCGTGAAAGGAGGGCTGGGTTAAGTGCGGTGAGTCTGTATGAGTCAACCAGGCTCACCATGGACACTGCCTGGCCACTTTCTTAGAATTGACGCAAAGGTAAGTGCCAATTGTGGACTCCCAAGAGGACCAGAACCCAACTTGCTGGGGGGATTACCGCATTTCCTTCTGCTCCCTTTCTTTCAAGCTCACAGCATGTGCCTGCCTAGCTTAGGCACATGACTAAAGTGGGTCGGACCTTTAAATGCAGGTGGCACTTCTCAGAGCCCTGGACATGAAGAGATTGAAGCTCTGCACCCACATCTGCCAGGATCTGACATCTTGACCATGACTGTGGAGGGCAGTGGTGACAGGAAGTGCTGGTCATACCAAAGACCAAGCCGACTGGGCCACATGCAGGCTACCTGGTAACCCTTATAGTGTTCGCCAAGGGGGTGAGGGGCCCGCTGAGGCCTGGCAGGTGGTTGGAGATGGGCCACCTCAGGTGGGCTGAGGGACAGCGCTCTGAGCAGCCCACATGGGAATGTGCACTCCCTCCAACCCCCAGCCAGAAAGGACTTGGTCACGGGAAAGACAAAACCTCCAAGAACGTTAAGTGTGGAGACTCCACTCTTCTCTCCGCAGCTGTGTGAGGCCTCTGGCCTTATGGGCACAGGAACTGACTAGGGACGGGGCAAAGGCAGAGCTCCCAATTAAGGTCACATTCTCCTAACCTGGGAGAGATCACCCTACCAGGTTCTCATCTGGCTGGCTGGCCCTTGCCTGGGATAGTTTTGTTTTGCTCTCTCTCCCCGGATGGAAACTAGAGGAGGTGGGCCCCTCCTGCTCCCGGAAGACAGGAAGCCATGCTTTGCCTTATGTAACCAATCAGAAAACAATCCTCTAGTCCAGTAGCTACACCAGGGCAAGAACTGGGGAGGAAAAACAGGGTTTAAAAACAAGCCAGGGGCTTCCCTGGTGGCGCAGTGGATGAGAGTCCGCCTGCCGATGCAGGGGACGGGGGTTCGTGCCCCGGTCTGGGAAGATCCCACATGATGCGGAGCGGCTGGGCCCATAAGCCATGGCCGCTGAGCCTGCGCGTCCGGAGCCTGTGCTCTGCAACGGGAGAGGCCACAACAGTGAGAGGCCCGCGTACCGCAAAAAAAATAAAAAAAACAAACAAAAAATAGCCAGCAGAGGGCTGGTTGGTCATTTCCCTTCTCCCAGCCCCAGCCCCATGTATTGCCTTACAAGACAACCTGTCTCTTCTACTCCCAGGAAAGGCTGTGTTCTGAGGAGTTGGGTGGCAAGAAATAAAGGAGATTCTCAGTTTACCTCTTTGGGATCTGTTTCCTTGGATATAAAGGTAAGGTATGCACACCTGAACTGCCACCTTGTAGTGCAACTGTCTACTGATCATGGAAGTGGAAGCACTCTGGAAACTGAATCAAAGTGCCGTACAGATGCTACATGACTCACCTCAACCAGGAGGAAGCCCTCCAGGCCAGGAAAGGGGTCTCTGGGAACATATCTAAAAGCTTAGGAGCTACAAAATAATTCCAAGCCCCCAGGGCCAATTGTCCAGGCTGATTAGGGAGAACTACCCACCTGCAATTCCAACTGTAACCAGTAATTACCAATTATTGTAATTACCAATAATACTCTGGGATTTTTAGCATCCCTTCAAATAACGTAATTTCAGATCTGAAAATTCCTCACACGTGGAAAAGAATATTACTTTAATTTCTCTTTCACCAAGATATGTGCAACATAGGGAGGGGTTAACTTACCCACAATCACCAAGTGACCAGGCCAAGATGACAAGTGGTGTTCCTAATCCCTGGCTAAATCCCAGCCCAGGTGGTTCAACTGGTACCCAGGTAGCTTTAAATAACCCAGATTCCCAGGTACTGATTCAGAGGTGTGGGGTCTGGGATTCTGTTCAGGTAAGGCAGAAAACCACACCTGTCTCGGGGCTTCTTCCCACGGGCACAGGGGCTGGTGGACCTGCTGCACAGGAAGGCCGGAGGAAGATGAAGTCCCAGCACAGTGAGGCCCGGGAAAGATGAGAAACCTTGCCAGCAACAGGTGGCTCACAGCTCAGCCCTGGCTCCTGAACACAGAAGAGATGATCAAAAATAGAAGCGCGGCAAGAGGCATCTGCCACGTGCATCATGTCTCACGCAGCTGCCATAGCTTTGACGAGGAAAACACTTCTCATCCTGCTTTCGCCACAGATCCTCCTCTGCTTGGACTAGGCGGAGGTACGGGAGGTAAGGGGCAGCAGATGGAATAAGAATGAGAGTAGCTGAAAGCAGTATTCTCCTCTAGCTTGGTGAGGATGGAGAAGAGAGCTGCACCCCACGGAAGTCCGGGCAGGAGGCTGCGCTCAAGCCGTTCCTCCCAGGCCTCAGAGTAGTGGGCATCTGCTCAGTTACCAGAGGGAGATGATAACCCTTTTCTCTGGTCTAGATCTCAGGTTTGAGGCCCCACCCCAGGATCAGTCTCTTCTTCTCTGCCCACCTCATTCCCCAGGCCTTCCCTCCCCCATGCCTTTCAGGATCCTAATAAAATAACCAACAGTAGGGGGAAAGGTAAACCTTTATTTGGAAAAGAGAGTTCGAATGACCATTTAAAACCCCCTTTCATTTCCAAAACAGAAACAAATAAGAAAACAAGGAAAAGATCATCTATCAAGCTCCTGCCCTCTGCCATCTTTAGCCATTTTTAAACTACATTTCCTGGCAGAAAAAAACAGTGATGGGCCCTAGTCCTACAAACCAATAGGGCACTGTCTTGAGACCATCTCAGGAGATGCCCAGGGAGAGACAAACAGAGTGGATGGTGGAGTGTGGACAGATAGGCCTGGGGCTCAGACAGGCACATGCCCAGTACCCAGGAAACAATGTTTAAAAATATACATGAATAGATAAATTCGCCAGAACCCAGGCGTGGAAAGCTTATAACCATGAACGCAGCAGCAGAATTATTCAAGCTGGGTCTTTGGCTCTCAAAAAAAAAAAGGAGAAAACATTAACCTCTAGCTAACTGTCCCGAACTCCAGCCTCTCAGCTATATCCTCCAGTCCCATGCTGGAGGCCAAGTGGGCCAACAGCAAGTCAAGTCTGCAGGGCCAGCAGCTACACCCAGCAATGCAGGATTCAGGCATGCAGGTGACTCATGTGGGCAAGGGAGCACCCCCTGGAGGCCCCAGGGTGCTCCTGCACCAGGAGAGGGAAAGCAGAGGCCAAGAGCCGCCGAGGCCTTGCCGGAGGTGGGGCAGCGCCACCTCCTGTTTTGCCCAGGGCCACCTTTCTGCTGAGAAGGTCTGGCCTGAGCTAAATACCAGGCTTTTCTAGGGGAAAAAAGGAAGGGGATGGGGGAGGCAGCAAAGAGTAAAAAGCAGTGGGAGAAACTGCAGCCCTGAGGTCTTGCGTCCCAGCTGAGGCAGCTGCAGAACCTGCCGGCTCTCTCCCAGCTGGGACTCCCACCCTCGCCGCAGTCCTCCAGTGAGATAGGAGCTCGCTGACAGTTCTTCCTCCTCATGCTTAAAGAGTTTGGCACCTCAATCCACTACCCCTGCCCACTGACCCCACACAGGGGTTCAAACTTTGGCCTCCCACAGGGCAGCCTGGGGAAAGGGATGAGCCCTAGAGGAAGCATGCCAGGCCTGTGGGGAACTCTGGGTCAAGGGCATCCCTGAATCCGCTGCTCCAGCTCGTGGGGCCCACTTGTTACCAGAGCCCGGACGATGAGGATACCCTGGTTGGCAGGATGGACACCTAATGAAACACAGACGATAAAAGGAGAGACGGGCCCATGCTCCTGCCACTGGCAGCCAGGTGCCCATGTGCCTGGTAGCACACAGCTACCCGGTCACGCCCTCCACCTGCCCCTAGGCTGACAGCACCAGTGTGGAAAGTGGGCTAGTCAGAGACAGGCATGACTACGCAGAGCAGTCCCACCCCGAGAGGATGCACACACAACACACATCTCACGCGTGTGTGTGTGGCGAGAGGGCTGGGCCCAGGGGTCTCAGGCAGGGAGAAGGTCAGGTCAGAAGGCACCCCACCAAGAAACGGCCTGAATACAAATAACCAATGAGATCAATAGCTCCTGCAACCCTGGTGATTAAAAATCAAGGGGGAGCACTGGATACATGGAAGGAAGGGGGAACCCCCCCTTCTGCCTCTCCCAGGGCCACCCAGTATGTGGCACAGGTTTAGGAAGAGGCTGGGGCAGGGGCCACAGGCAGAGAATGTGGACAGGCCTGGAGGAAATCTAGCCATGGGAGAAAGGAAACAAGGAGGGGAGGGGAGGGGATGTAAGTTTCTTGGATCTAAGTTTCCAGAAGCATGGGATATTTCCACCGTCTCTGATCCAGGTGGCTCTTCTGGAAGAGAAGCTCTCTTCCCCTGGGAGACCGTCATAGGGCGGTGACTTCCATCTCGAAGCTGGCCAGTAGGCAGAGGTGGTCTGAAGAGCAGAAGGGGTTGGGTAAGCCATTGGCAGCCCAGAGAATCTCTTCAGAGAGGAGGGAGAGCCGGCCCAGGAGCTTGAGAGTTCCATCGTGACAAAGCCTGCGATCTGGAGCACAAAGCGGAGGCCGGTGGGTAAGGCAGCCACAGCCAAACTGCACAGGGTGGGGGTGGGGGGCCCGTGGGAGATACACCTTAGGAGGCTGCGTCTCCTCGGCGGCCCGATCCTCCCTCACCTCCTGCCGTCTCTGGCGGAGGCCTCATTTTCTCAGATATGCCATGATATGTCAATGAAAGAAGCCGGGTGGCTTCGGTGGGACTGCAGCAAACTAGAGTGCACGTCCAAGCCCAGCATTACAAGATCTTCTGATTTTCCGAGAGAAGCCGAAGTCCAGATTTGCTATGTAAAATTTCATTTCTCAACAGAAAATCCAAACATTTTAAAAGACATGCTTTAAACAAAACAGGCACGGGGCTGATAGACTGCTATACTGTGACTATTGTGAGGGGTGAGAAGACAGGAAATAGGGTTTCTAACCTAACCAAGTCCCTTACTAACCAGCTGCCACTGAACAAATCCAATAGAGCACCTCCTGGTGCTCTATTTTCATCTTTAAAACGGAGGGAGGGGGCTTCCCTGGTGGCACAGTGGTTGAGAGTCCGCCTGCCAATGCAGGGGACACGGGTTCG